>NC_133122.1:37189155-37295808 GCF_033568475.1 Henckelia pumila
ATCTTAATTATTCGGATGTATTTTTTATTTCATTGGGTTTTCCAAAAGTTTTTGGCTAGTCATGTGGATTTTTTGGTGATTAATTTGTTCACCAAGTAATTAAAAAATTAGACAGAGAGAAAATAACAACACAAAAGGAATATTAATTTCAACATGCATGCGACAACTTCTCCTTTATTCAGAACGATTAATTAAGCATGCATGAGTAGCAAGTAAATTATGTAGATTTACTTGCATCATAATATATTATTGAACACACAAAAGACACAGGAGATGAGCTTGGTAACTCACACACGTACACTACAAAATTAGCTTGTTACAGTATTCTCTGGACCACAACAAATAAACCCATATCTGACATTGTTTGGTTTGATGTATTATTAATCTATGTATAACTTATCCCAATCAATTTCGCCTTATTTTTGTCATATTATTTATTTATTTATTTATTAATAATTTTACATCAATTAAATCAAATAAATTATAATCTATCCATCAAATCAAATAATGTATTAACTATTTTTTCTTATTTATTTTTAATTTACATTATATTTTTTATTTATGGATTACTTATCCTATCACTCAAACCAAATGGTGACAGTATTATTTTTAAACACGGATGTCTTTAATTAAGAGACAAGATTTCATCCAGCAATATTAATAATTAAAGATGGTCACACTAGTTGTATCTATCATTGATCACAAGATTTTATCTTATTTGTGAATTAATTAATCACTTTAAAATCAAAATCAAAATCAAAATCAAAATCAATATTATTAATGATGGTCACGCTATTTGTATGATGAGGCAACACATAGTCACAAAAGAAAATGAAAATGAAAAGCTAACAGGCTAGACTGAGCCAGAATTGGTTACATAAGTATTTTTCTTTAAAATGTGTTATTTTAAGTTGAATTTTAATATTACTTTTTTAAGTAAAGCTGTAATAATTTTCTGTTTGAATAAGATTGAAAGTATTTTTTAATTGAGTTATAAAATAACGTTTGAAAAGCCATATATAAATATGAGCTTTAAAAAAACACTAATTTTGGCTTAAATAAGTGCTTTTAAAAATACTGCAAATCTATCCAAACACATTTAAAACAATAAAAACACTTTTTTAAAATATATATATTTTTTTCTCTTCTAACTTAATCCAAACGCAGTCTAACTTGGATTAAAAGAAATTGTCAAATCCTATAATCCTATATTTTATAGCATAACCATTGGCACCAAACACGCATACTAAGAATAATTTATTATGGATATATACTTAATATTTTATTTTTATTTCAACATATAACGTTTTATCAAGAAAAATTATTTTATAAAAGAAAAATATAACACGAGATTAAGAACATATTTTTATTTCAACATATTATATATTTAATGTTTCAAATATATTTTGAAATTAGACACACCAAGATATCAAAATTTGTTCTTTTACGGGAATGATCTCCATAATAATATAAAATACCTAGATATATAGAGATCGTGAAAAATGTATATAAGGGTATTTTATGATATACGCAATTGACTTATAAGTAGACTGTCAAATGGGTCAATCCATGGTGAGACGGGGCGGTCCACTAAAAAACTATTTTTTGGCGGGTTGATGGCGGGCCGACCCACCATCCTGGCGGGCTGAAAATCCTCAACTCAACCCAACCCAAGGTGGGTTGCGGGTTAGGCGGGCCGACTCGCGAGTTGGCTCATGACAGATAAAAATAAATAAAAAATATTATAATTAATTATAAATATCATTTCATAAATAAATATTAATAGAAACATATTAATAAAAATTTTAATTATTGATTTCATGTGTGTAATTTTATATAAAATAATTAATACAAAAAAATTCACAACTTTTATTAAAAAATACATATATCACAATAAAAATAAAAATAAATTATTAATTCTCCAGGCCCGCGGGCCAACCCAGGCCCGCGACGGGCCAACCCGCGCGGGTCGCGGGCCTAGGCGGGTTGGCCCATCTAGGCCCACCTTTTGTTGGGTTGAAAAAATTTCAACCCAACCCACTTAAATTATATGACGGACCGGGCCGACCTGACAGACCTAACCCAAATTGACGGCTCTACTTATAAGTAATGTCATGATTTATTGTGTTTTATAGCATATTAGCCTTTTATATATCGAATTATCTGATCAATGGATCGTATTATATTTTTAATTTAAATGGAATTTTAAAAACTTTATAAAAAAACACATCAAGATATCACAAATTAAACTAATAGCAGCGGCGACTGCAGGTTTCCACAATATCACCAAAAAAAAAGTAAAAAAAAAAAAAACTAAAAAGATACCCAAAAGGTTTTAAAAAAATTGTTGTTTTCGGTTCATTTATATGTAAAAACTATGCTTAGCTAGCTATATCAAATTTTAATTTGAGGAAAAGTTTGTTTTCCAAAAATATTATATGTAAATCAATTATTTTTTTGAATTTAACAACTTTATACTTTTGATAAATATCCAATCGTTATTTTTTTTTCCTTTAGAAAGGAGTCATTAATTATGAAGAATACAACAAAATATAACTATAACAAGTTAATAAAAGGACAATTTGCTCAAAAATCCCCAAATTCAAACATGTTTTGCTTTGGGGTCCCTAGTCATAAAATGTGGTACAAAACAATACAAGATGTGGTACAAAACCATACAAAAAATGTGGTACAAAATAACAAAAATTGTGGTACAAAAAAGTGGCTAGGGAGTGCAGAGCAAAACATTTTTGCATTGGGGATTTTTGAGCAATTTACACTTAATAAAATATGATTTTATTGACGTTATTTGTTTCTTCTTGAAATTCATATCTAAATGATGGGAGTTGATATTACACTCCATTTTGTGTTATCTACACTCCACTTCATGTGTAAAATATGTGTCCAATTTACTCACAAGTGGAATGCAAATAACACAAAATAAAGTGTAAATATCAACTCCCCTAAATGACATGTGATTCTAATTAAATTTCATCTTAAGGTTTAAACTTTGTTTTATTATTACGCATAAATTTTTCAAACCTTTTGATAAAAAAAGACATTGCTTCGCCATTCATCTGCTTAGTTGTCTTCTTTGCTGATGCTTCCTCAGTCGGTTGAGGTGAGATGGTTGTCGCTAATGCCTTGGTGGGGTTTGAGACTGATGGTTCTTCCTCTGTTCTGATTCCGAGTTCAAACTCGTACGCTTTAAGATCCGCAAATAAATCATGAAGCTCTAGTTTGTTTAGATCATTTAATTCTCTCATGGCTATGGTCTTGACATTTTATTCTCTGGATAGTGCTCACATAACCTTCAAAGCAATTTCACGGTTAGTGTATGGGAACCGACAAGAGATGTAACTCATGTACCAAGTAGAGTTGTTAGTTTCATTGTAGCGTATAGCCGTGTACTAATGTGGCTTAGTAGCTCATAATTTGTGCTTCGCACGAATAAGATATTAGTTTATCTGAAATTGATGGAGATTTTATTGTTCTTTCTTAGATAATTATTAATAAATTTTTTTGATTTGATATTTGCTCGATTCTGAGGTTAATTTACTTGAAATAAAAGCAAGAGGAACATTCTTAGAATATTTCACTGCTTTTTTATAAAATTAATATAAAAAATTATATATAAAAAAAATACCAATTTTAAAAACTTCATGCAAGTAGTACAATCCGAGACAATCTGCCCCGGATTCAACAGGAGTTCTGCCATGATGCTGAGTCTCCCGGATTCAAACAATTTTATCATTATTATTATTATTATTATTATTATTTTTTTTATTTTTTTTTTTTTTTTTTGCCAATAAATGGCTTTTCGGACTGTTGGGATCGGTTCAGAGGGTAGGGGGGGTGAATACACTCTGAAACTTATTTTCTTTCTTTTCAAAATGATCAAGTGAAGTTTAGTTCACTTAATCTGTTTTCTCAACTTCTAAAACGGTTTGAACAACTTAAATAGTGCGGAAATAGTTCAGAGGTTTTAGTGATGCAAAGGCAAGTTATAACACGATGTATGAGCAATATATAAGATAAATATGCAGTAAAGACTAAGGCACGATTTATGGAAGTTCGAAGGCTTAATCCTTCTACGTCTCCCCTTCTTCCACTTAGGAAGGAATTCACTAGAAGACTTTGGTTATTACAATGTCTTGCAATACACCCACTTCAGACTTAGGACTTATCCAATGCCTAATCCGAAACTCCTAGATTTACACAGATAAGATTCTCAGTTCTTATCAGACTGGTGGAAGCTTTCAGAGTAGCTTCAAGTCTCTTCAATAATGAATACAGTCCGGTTGAGCTTCTCAAACTGCAGAGCGGTCGAGAGGCTTGAAAACCCTAGGATGATCCTTGAAGATCAGATATGTAAACTGTAGGCGAGGGTTTATTTGAGCAGCAAGTGAATGATCTTGTAAGTGTGCTCAAGTATTGCCTCAGTATATCAGATGAGGACTTCTGATAGTATTCAAGTGATTGAGTTGATTGAGATTTTTCGTGTTGCTTGTCTTCTTGTCACTTCTTGAGCAATCTTCCTTTTATATAGGTCAATCATCAACGTCTTTATTTTGAACGTTCTGATACTGCATTGAATGCACATTTAATGCTTCATAAATGCATTGATGATTCTGCATGAAGATCGTACACTTCTTTAAATGCAGACAACTTCCAGGGTCCAAAACTGGTATAAACGGTCGAATGCTTTATCTGTAGCCATTCTACGTTTTTGCCATTTTAGTGCAACCTGTTGTCTCGATGCAAGAGTCAACAGATCTTCTGATACGCCGGTTTATCTCTCGATGCAAGAGTCAACAGATCTTCTGATACGTCGGTTCTGCTTTTGATAAAAGATCTTGCAATGAACGTCTTGTCTCAAGTATTTGTCTTGAAATATCTTGATAAGCAGTTGGCATTCTACCGGTAGATAGATTTATCCTCTGCTGGTTTGAATAACCAGTCGATAGGCTTGTGACTGCAACCGGTTGAGAGACAAAGGCGGTTAACAAGCTTCCGGTAGATAACTTGAAGGGTTTAGACGGTTGCGGTAGGAGTTGTAGTAGATTCCTGAAATACAAAAGATTGGCAGCACATTCCTATACAATGAGTTGTTGTTTGTTATCACCAAAATGTCAGATTCAACAATTTCCCCCTTTTTGGTGATGACAAAACTTAAGTGCTCCGAAAGCAATATGAAAGCATTAAAATGAACTTCATTGAGAGAATGAATTTCATTAATTACAATAAGAATTCTTATTACACCTACTGAAGAAAAACAAAATGAGATACAGCTGCGATAAGTAAAGAAGAGACAAGTTGTTCATCTTTTGAACCAACTGGCTCCTCCTGACCTATCGTCTTCTCTTCTTCTTCTGTCGGCTTCTTCCTTTCTTCTGGATTATTCTTCACATCTTCTTGCCTCTGCTGCTCTTCGTTGCTCTTCTTCCCCCTTTTTGGCATCACCTTGGTTGAGTCGAAGGACGATCTCAGTGAGTTGAGTGCCAAGGCAGGCTTGCATAGTATCAATTTTTGCATCTAGTTGAGCAATGAGAGTAGCTTGCATAGTGTCCATCCGATCATTCAACTGCCTATGAAGGCGGTTTTCGGATCTGACAACTTGTTCGGAGACGGTAGAGAGCGTTTTGATTTGAGTGCGATGATGGGCAGTGATCTCTTTGGACAGATGAGCAAGGTCTCTAGACACGGTCTCAAAATGCCGAATCATCGTCTTGCGTGAATTGTCAACCCATGAGGATGTGTTTGTGATGTCTTGTGAAAAGGATCGAACTGTTTGCAGGAGCTCATGAAGCCTATTCATCAATGTGTGATCCAGAGCTGCTGCCATGGCTTCAATATATGAGTCATCAGTCTGAAGCATTTGACTCTGTGTGTCATTCCTTGGTGAAGCCGGGCCAGACTCAAGATGATTGATGCTGGTGATCTGGCTGGTGAGCTAGCTGATGTACCTTCCAATAGTGGTACAGTTGGAGATGTAGGGGTCTCGACTGCAGCCAAGATGGTTGGTGGAGTAGCAGGATCAGCACTCGGTTCATCCATTAGGAGATCTTCCACAAACTTTTCAGTAGATGGAGACGGTTGAAGTGCTGGGTCAGCATCAGTCACTGGCTGTTCTGGAGGTGCAAGTGATACAATAGTGCTTGGTATCTCTGTTGGGGGCACTACTGCTTCACTGCTGCAAGGAGCCTCTGTCACAGAGGTGACAGGAATTTCTTGTTCAATCACTTCTAAAAAATCTTGTAGACGACTGGGATAGGTGTGAGCGGTCGCCGCTGGAGATGAGTGAGCAGTCACAGCTGCTTCCGGTTGAATTACTGCTGGGACTACGGTTGAGGCGGGGTCGACCGATGAAGATGCTGCCACAATCGATCCTAGAGCGGATGACTGAAACAGGTCACCAGTGATGAGACCGGTCAGAATCCCATCTGAAAGAGTAATAGCAGAGACGTCTTCTTCACCCTGATCTTGGGTAAGAAAAGTCTTCATCATCACCTGTGCTTCCAGTCCATAAGCCTGTATACAAGCTGCTGAAGCTGTCGTCTTTACGTTGTTAAGAGCTTGGAAGTGCTGAAGTAGTTGAGTGATTTGACGTAGACTATTCTGTAGTCCAGTCAAAATCACAAAGTCATCGGTGGCGGTAGGACTCTTGGATTTGAAGTTATTGACATACTCAGTAATCAATAGAGATATCAGGCTTCCTCGAAGCTTCAAGTCGATGAGCTGTCTTCTTCCCAGAGCCTCCACGATGTCTTCAGTGTCAGCAAAAAGAAGCATCTTCTGCTCAATAACGTTCAGAGCTTTCCACTTAGGAAATATTTGAGCAAGCGTCAGGTGAGTACGGGAATGATGCCATCTGTCAAAGCGCTGTAGGTGATGCTTGACAGTGCGGAGAACGTGAAAGATGATCAAGTTGAGCTCTACAGTAGCTGCTGGTTGAGCCTTAGGTGAGTAGATCATCACACCTTTCCCTTTGTCCTTGGGATCAGCGAGAGTGACCTTTGGAGTTGATAAGGCACCTTCCATGATTATCACACCCTTGGTAGGACGTGGAGCAGTGGTAGCAGTAGTGGTAGTAGTCTCGACCGTTGGCAGAATTGGTGTTGGAACGGTAGGAGCAAGTCCAGAATGGGACTTTAACTTCTTGTGCTGCCTCTTCTTCTCGCCTGCAGGCGTGGATGGCACAGCTGCTTTGGAGACAGAAGGAGATGACTTGCTGAAGGCTTGAATCAGTGGAATGTTCTCACATGATTCTTCTTCAGAGTCAGACTCTATGATAAGTTGACGCTTGGCAGATTTCTTGGTATGGGCTGGTTTGGCCGCTACCGGGACTGTTGAAAGTGGTTGAGTGACAGCAACAACACTTGCGGTTGAAGGCAGAGTGTCGACCGCAACCTCTTTCTTGTTCAGAAACTTGAAGATTGTAGACTTGTTGAGCCATTTGGTGGGATGCAGAGGCTCAGTCTTGGAGAAGTCTACTCCAAGGACGCTCAAGGTGTGGCAAATTTGCAGAGCAAATCCCTCGGATTGCCCTTTTCCCCTGATCATTTCACATAAAGTAGTGAACAATATGTCTGACCAGTTGATGTTGATTTTGGAGGCGATACAAGACATGTATTGGAATTTCTCCATCGTCACCTTGTCGTACGATCCAGCCTTGGCAAGAAGATTCTTGGCCACGATGTTGGTCAATAGCCTGAATGGAGCTTTAAGAGATGTCTTCTGAGCCGGCAGTTTGATCGGAGCATCAGTGGTTGAGAATTCCTTCAACCAGTATGAGCAGTTACCATCGGGAAGATCCGCGCATTTTGTCAAACCCCTGGAGGGCAGATCAAATGTGCTGGCGAAGAACTTTTGATTGAAGGAGTAGGACTCTGTCCGGATCAAGCATTTGACAGTCCCATGCTCGATTTGAGCGGTTGCAAAGAACTCCTTCAAGACAGGCAGATCGCAGATGGCGCTGCTTCCCAAAAACTTCTTCAGTCCAGAGGCTTCAAGCATGGTGAAGACCTCAGTGATTCCTGCATTGTTTGCCTCAATAACGGAATCAAAGTTGATTGCAAGGCAAGTCTTCTGGATCGACATGATAGCTGTAGATAAGAACTCGAGCAGAGAGTAAGCAAAATCTTGATAGTAATACGATAGAACTTTTAATGCAATATGAAAGCTTTAGCAACGGTGAAAGGTTGATATACGGGTGTAAGGAAGTATATATAGGAACCTATGGGCCATGTGGTGATGTCATGAAAAGTATTTTTGAAATTCAAAAAGTTTTGAAGAGTATAATCACCACGCCCAATCAATGTCATTTGGTTCAAAGCACAAAGCTGCTAGTACGGAGCCTGTCAGAGACTAGCTAAAGGCGGATGATATGCCAACATTTATGGCAATGTAACAGCTAAGCTATTAAAGTCATACTAGCAATCATTCCCCCTAAAAGCATGCATACTAACTTAGAGCTACTAAGCCAAGAATATTTCGAAAATATGAAAACTTAGCGTCCGGTAAAGGCTTGGTGAATATGTCTGCTGCTTGCTGATCGGTAGAGATGTATTCCAGCCTGATTTCATTCTTTAAGACATGATCTCGGATAAAGTGATGCCTGACATCAATGTGCTTTGTCCTAGAGTGCATCACTGGATTGTGAGTGATGGCTATGGCACTTGTATTGTCACAGTAGATTGGAGCTTCACTCGACCGGATTCCATAATCATTAAGCTGCTGTTGAATCCAGAGTATTTGAGCACAACAGCTGCCAGCAGCAAGGTATTCTGCTTCGGCGGTCGAGGTAGCAATTGATGTCTGCTTCTTACTTGACCACGAAATTATTCTATCTCCAAGGAATTGACATGTGCCACTTGTACTTTTGCGATCAATTCTACAACCTGCATAATCTGCATCTGAATAGCCAATAAGATTAAGATTTGAATCTTTGGGATACCAAAGACCCACATTAGTAGTTCCTTTAATATATTTAATTATTCGTTTGGCGGCAATGAAATGAGATTGCTTAGGTGCTGCTTGAAATCTAGCACATAAACAAACTGAATACATGATATCCGGTCGACTGGCAGTCAAATAAAGCAATGAGCCAATAAGGCCTCGATACATTGTTACCTCGACCGGGATTCCCCCTTCATCTTTATCAAGCTTGATTGATGCACTCATGGGGGTAGATACAGTTGAGCACTGTTTCATTCCAAACTTCTTTACCAATTCCTAGGCATACTTGGATTGATTGATAAATATTCCAGTTTCAAGTTGCTTCACTTGCAATCCAAGAAAAAAATTTAGCTCGCCCATCATGCTCATTTCAAATTTCTCCTGCATCATCTTAGAGAACTTTGAGCACAACTTGGGGTTAGTTGACCCAAATATAATGTCATCAACATAAATTTGTACTAGTAACACATGATCACCTTTTACAAATTTAAACAAGGTCTTATCGACCATTCCGATTTGGAAATCATGTTCCAGTAAAAATTTTAGTAATGTATCATACCATGCACGTGGTGCTTGTTTTAATCCATAGAGGGCTTTGTCAAGTTTATAGATATATTGAGGATGAGTAGGATTGACAAAACCTGGTGGTTGTTCAACGTACACCTCTTCTTGAAGTAGACCATTGAGGAATGCAGACTTGACATCCATTTGATAAACTTTAAAGTCCTTGAAAGCTGCATAGGCAAGAAAGATGCGGATTGCTTCTAGTCTTGCAACTGGCGCGAAGGATTCCTCAAAGTCTATGCCTTCTTCTTGTCTGAATCCTTGTGCAACAAGCCGAGCTTTGTTACGCACAACAGTTCCATGTTCATCGAGCTTGTTACGAAACATCCATCTAGTTCCAATCACATTTTGATTTTCCGGTCGAGGAACTAGATGCCAAACATTGTTGCGGGTGAATTGATTCAACTCTTCTTGCATAGCTTCAATCCAGCTGGCATCTGATAGAGCTTCATCTATCTTCTTGGGCTCTACCTGAGATATGAAAGCTGCATACAAGAATTCATTAATAATTTGACCACGTGTTTTTCGAGGAGCAGAAGGGTCACCTATGACCAACCCAGGTGGATGATCTTTGTTCCACCTAAAATAATTCCCTAAAGGGTTGTCATCAATTGGTTGATGAACGTCCTCGTTTACTGGATCATCATTGGCAGGAGGATCATTATCAACCGGTGGATCCTCTTCTGGCCTTGTTTGATCACACACGGTAGAGGGAACTGGATCATCCTTCTTTGGAGGATATGGATCACTGTCACTCTCTTCCTGTAGATTTGTGTTTTCCAGTCTATGACTCAGATCATTTATGCTCCCTTGAGTTTGTTCTGTACAAAGAGTAGATTCATCAAAAACAACATGAATGGTTTCCTCGACCGTTAGTGATCTTTGATTGAACACTCGATAAGCTCTGCTAACGGCTGAGTAACCAATAAAAGTTCCTTCGTCTGCTTTGGCATCGAAGGCTGTCAAATGATTTTTGCCATTGTTGTGGATAAAGCATTTGCACCCAAAAATTTTGAAGTATGAAATATCAGGTTTTGTGTCATTCCAGATCTCATATGGAGTTTTGGTAAATCGTTTATTAATCATAGATCTGTTTTGAGTATAACAAGCTGTGTTAACTGCTTCTGCCCAAAGCCTTTGAGAAACATTTGAATCAGCAATCATAGTTCTGGCTGCTTCTTTTAAAGTACGGTTCCTTCTTTCAGCCACCCCATTTTGCTGTGGGGATCTAGCAGCTGACAACTCATGCTTGATTCCCTGATCATCTAGATAAGTCATAAGAGTGGTGTTTAAAAATTCAGTCCCTCTATCACTCCTGATTCTATCTATCACAGTAGATTGTTCATTTTGCAAGCGTTTAAAAATCTTAATCAGGTGAGGTGCAGTTTGATCTTTTGAAGAGAGAAAGATGACCCAAGTAAATCGAGAAAAGTCATCTATAACAACAAGAGCATATCTCATTCCCCGTATGCTTCTTACTGGTATAGGACCAAATAGGTCCATGTGAAGTAAATCTAAGCATTTGGAAGAAGACATACACCCTTTATTTTAAAAGGTTGCTCTCACCTGCTTTCCTAGTTGACAAGCAGGACAAACTTTGTCTTTCATAAAATCTCCTTCAGGCAGACCAGAAACCAAATCATGCTTCCTCAAGTTAGAAATGGACTTAAAATTTAGATGATTTAACCGCTTATGCCACAACCAATGTTTATCATGATGAGCAGTAAGACAAGTAGGTGAAGAAATATGTGAGCAAGACCAGTTTACCTTGTAGGTGTTTAGGTCTCTTACACCGGTCATAAGAGTCTCACCTTTGTCATTTTTGATGATGCAAGTGTGTTTGTGAAACTCGACCGAATGATCATTGTCACATAGTTGACTAATACTTATCAAATTATAGCACAGTTTGTCAACAAGTAACACATCTTTAATAATGATGTTACCATGGATAATCTTACCCTTACCCACGGTTTTACCTTTGGAGTTGTCTCCAAAGCTGATCTTTGGTCCTTTGCACAGCACAACTTCTGTTAGAAGTTTTGGATTCCCTGTCATGTGCCGTGAGCAACCACTATCTAAGTACCAGGTAGTGTCCTTGATAGAAGTGGTCTTCTCGCCCGTTTGGACTTTTAGTACCTGCAAAAAGTGAAGAACTTTTGGTACCCATATCTAGTAGGGTCCAGGTCGGATTAGCCCTTTCGGGACCCACACTTGGAACACCCTTACAGGTTTGCCCGTGTGTGTGTCCAAAAATTTGTGCGGTCGATAAGCAGTAAATGTGTGTGCTTGTGAGGTTGCTGTGTACTGCTTGCCTTTTTGATCTTTATCAGTTAGCCTGTACCTCTTTTGAACTGGCCTGCAATTAAAGTACTGGTAAGGCTTCTCCTTTGACCATCTTCTCTTAGAGTAGTTAGACTCATTCCATGGCCTTTTGAAATTAGATTGGTTTCCCTTTCTTCTTTCATTAGGTTTTGGTTTAATCCAAGTTCCTCTTTGATTAGAGATCTGGGGATCCACATATCCCAGCCCTCTATGCTTAGAGCTTCGTTCGTTAGATACTTTCTGATTTTTGTCAAAGCTGCACTTTTCATGTTCATAAATCGTGCTGGACCTGACAAATATTATTTTTTTAAGATTTCCTTTGTCCAGGCTTGACTGAATACAAGATTCCATAGACTGTTCATTTGTTCCAAACCCTAGACCGGTTTTGTCATGTGCCGGTCTTTGGATTTCTTGAATCTTGTCAATGGTTACAGAAGATTTATTCCAAGCCTTAATTGTTTCAAGTAGTTTTTTGTTCTCAGTCAAGGTTGCTTGGAACACTCTTTTCAAGGTGTCATTCTCAGTAGCCAGCAGACTTAGCTTGACCTTAAGACCATCAAGCTCTTTTCGCTGCATGCAGCTTGATTCGCTTGACTTATCTTTTAGGTCAGCTCTTTCTGCCTTTACATCCTCGAATTCATTGGATAATGCTTTGTATTCATTAGCCATTTCGTGTAAAGCAGTAACTAGATCACTGTGAGTAAATTCATGTGAACCAAAGTCAAATACCTCCTCAGCTTCTTCTTCGATGTCAGCCATAAGGCATTCCACCTTTTCATCATCGCTGTCATCTGAAGAGCTTCCGGTATTGGGGTTGTCAGAGTCAGACTCAGCCCACTTGCTTTTGCTTTCGTCTGCTACTAGAACCCTTTGGTCTCTTCCTTTTCTAAACGTCCTCTTGTCCTCCTTGCCCCTTCTTCTTTCGAAGAATTGCTTCTGATCATTGCTCTTAGGCTTGGTGCAATCTGCAATGAAGTGGCCTGGCTTTCCACAGTTAAAACAAGTAGGACCATCGTCTGTATGGTCCGATTTATGATAATTTTTAAATTTAGAATTGTTTTTACTCATAAATCTACCAAATTTCTTGACAAAGAGTGTCATGGCTTCGTTGCTGATTTGATCAGCTGATCTCTTTGGAGCTTCCTCGACCGGTGGACGCATCACCGTTGAGGTTAAGGCCTTGGTTGGTTGAGAGGTAGATGGTTCATCTTCTGTCCTCATGTTGAGCTCGAACTCGTAGGCTTTGAGATCTGCAAAGAGATCATGCAGTTCAACCTTGCTTAAGTCTTTTGACTCCCTCATGGCCACTGTCTTGATCTCCCATTCTTTGGGCAAAGCTCTCATAACCTTCACAGCAATTTCACGGTTAGTATAAGTTTTTCCTAAAGCAATAAGATCACAAATGATACTACTGAACCGTTCATCAAATTCAGCCATGGTTTCCCCTGGCTTCATTTTGGCATTGTCATATTTTTGAATGGCCATAGTGAGCTTGTTTTCCTTGGTCTGGTCATTTCCTTCACACAGCTGAGTGAGCTTCTCCCAAATCTCCTTTGCTGTGGAGCATGACTTGATTTTGCTGAACATGTTCTTGTCCAGTGTTTTGTATAGGATGTCCCGGGCCACATTGTCAAGATTGGCCTTCTTTTTGTCCTCAGTAGTCCACTCAGCTCTTGGTTTCTCAATCATTTGTCCTGCACCATCGGTTAGAGCTGGGTTGACCTTCATGATTTTGATAGGACCGTCTGTTATGACATATAGCATGTCATCGTCCTGTGCTGCAAGATGTGCCTGCATGCGAATTTTCCAGTCATCATAATCTTCTTTAGAAAACATAGGAATTTTGTTGAAAGAAGTCATGATTTTAAAACTTTAGATCAGCAGTTGAGAAAGGAACCCGCTCTGATACCACTTGTTGGGATCGGTTCAGAGGGTAGAGGGGGGGGTGAATACACTCTGAAACTTATTTTCTTTCTTTTCAAAATGATCAAGTGAAGTTTAGTTCACTTAATCTGTTTTCTCAACTTCTAAAACGGTTTGAACAACTTAAATAGTGCGGAAATAGTTCAGAGGTTTTAGTGATGCAAAGGCAAGTTATAACACGATGTATGAGCAATATATAAGATAAATATGCAGTAAAGACTAAGGCACGATTTATGGAAGTTCGAAGGCTTAATCCTTCTACGTCTCCCCTTCTTTCACTTAGGAAGGAATTCACTAGAAGACTTTGGTTATTACAACGTCTTGCAATACACCCACTTCAGACTTAGGACTTATCCAATGCCTAATCCGAAACTCCTAGATTTACACAGATAAGATTCTCAGTTCTTATCAGACTGGTGGAAGCTTTCAGAGTAGCTTCAAGTCTCTTCAATAATGAATACAGTCCGGTTGAGCTTCTCAAACTGCAGAGCGGTCGAGAGGCTTGGAAACCCTAGGATGATCCTTGAAGATCAGATATGTAAACTGTAGGCGAGGGTTTATTTGAGCAGCAAGTGAATGATCTTGTAAGTGTGCTCAAGTATTGCCTCAGTATATCAGATGAGGACTTCTGATAGTATTCAAGTGATTGAGTTGATTGAGATTTTTCGTGTTGCTTGTCTTCTTGTCACTTCTTGAGCAATCTTTCCTTTATATAGGTCAATCATCAACGTCTTTATTTTGAACGTTCTGATGCTGCATTGAATGCACATTTACTGCTTCATAAATGCATTGATGATTCTGCATGAAGATCGTACACTTCTTTAAATGCAGACAACTTCCAGGGTCCAAAACTGGTATAAACGGTCGAATGCTTTATCTGTAGCCATTCTGCATTTTTGCCATTTTAGTGCAACCTGTTGTCTCGATGCAAGAGTCAACAGATCTTCTGATACGCCGGTTTATCTCTCGATGCAAGAGTCAACAGATCTTCTGATACGTCGGTTCTGCTTTTGATAAAAGATCTTGCAATGAACGTCTTGTCTCAAGTATTTGTCTTGAAATATCTTGATAAGCAGTTGGCATTCTACCGGTAGATAGATTTATCCTCTGCTGGTTTGAATAACCAGTCGATAGGCTTGTGACTGCAACCGGTCGAGAGACAAAGGCGGTTAATAAGCTTCCGGTAGATAACTTGAAGGGTTTAGACGGTTGCGGTAGGAGTTGTAGTAGATTCCTGAAATACAAAAGATTGGCAGCACATTCCTATACAATGAGTTGTTGTTTGTTATCATCAAAATGTCGGATTCAACACGGACATATAATAAAGAAAAAGAAAGGAAACAAGTTACGAGTTATTTCACTAAATATAAGAACATCTAATTAAAGGGTATTATAATAAAAAAAAAAAATTAAATATTGTGCGTATTTAATAAAAATAAAATTTAAATGTTAATATTAATATTAAGTGATTTATTTAATGTACCGTGATATTTTGTTATTTTTAAATGTATCATTTTGTCAAATAATAACACTGTTAATATTAATCTTAAAGTGATTTATGTTTTTTTAACTATTTTTTATCATAATATTTTTTAAATATGTTTAGATTATGATCATATTTTTTCTAATTTCATTCGAGTAATTGTTAAAGGTAATATGTCATAATTAATTATTTTATTAATTGTATATTTCTTAATAATAATACATTTAATGTTTTTTTCGTAAAATTTTACTTGTAATATGAAATAACGTTATTTTTATTAATTTTATAAAAAATCGTAATTTATTTTTCATTTGTGGCCGTAATTTCTCTATTTTTTTAAGGAAAGATTTGTAAACTAAATAAACTATTATGTTTTATGAAAAATTAAAGTTAGAATTTTTAATATTTTTAATTCAAAATCTTTTCAAATAAAACCATAAAATAATATTACTAAAACTAAGTGTAGTTTTTTTTTTTACATTATATACTCATATTAGCAATAATAACACACTACTAATATTTATATTATTAGTGTAAATAATAAAAACTAACTCTAATTATTTTAGAAATTTTGTCAATTAGTTAATTTATGAAACATGAGAGCGATTAATTAAATGGTATGGCTTTCATTTATATATATTTTTTTTAAAAAAAAAAAAGCCAGTATTTCACATCGTACAGATTGAAAGTTGATAGACAAAAGTAACTTTTGTTTAGTCTGCTCAAACTATTTCCTTGACCACATATCAGATGCATGATTAATTCATCAATTTGACATCTATTTCGGGCTGTGGCCTTTCTCTGCATGTTTTCAATTTGTTTAAGAACAATTATATTTTTAAACGTAGTAAATTTTTAAAAATAATAATAATTTTCCTTTTTCTTTAGTTTTAGTTTTAGTTTCTCCTCTTTAAATTCATCGAGTGTTCGTTTTTTTTTTTTAGGTACAACTTGGACTGGGGTGGGGAATTTTTTTTTAAATAATAATTTTTGTTTTGGAGAGTGTTATTTACACTCCATTTTTTGTTAAATAGACTCCATTTTTAGTTTTTGTACATTAGTTGACAATTATACCATTTTATTGATTGCTATTATTTTTAGTAAATTAATCAATAGTCTTAATTCCTAAACTGTTACCTAAAATATTAATCATTCAAAATTATCGTGTAATTTGAATGGGGAATATTATTCACACTCCATTTTTTTTGTTAAATAGACTCCATTTTTAGTTTTTGTACATTAGTTGACAATTATACCCTTTAATTGATTGCTATTATGTTTAGTAAATTAATCAATAGTCTTAATTCCTAAACTGTTACCTAAAATATTAATAATTCAAAATTATCGTGTAATTTGTATATATCCTTAAATAAATAAAAACTCAAGACAAAAATTAAAATTATGATTTACTTAAATAATTATTGGTTTTTTAATTTTAATTAACATATTATTTTATTTATTTATGATTATTTAAAACAAGTAATATTGCTTAGATTCCAATGTTTTAATATGTTAATCAATCGTAATATCTTATAAATGATATATTGCTAATAAAAATTTAAAATAATATATCATTGATAAAATTTATAGTTGAAATATTTTTCAAATAACACTCTTCATTAAAAAAATAGATATATATAATATAATTTAATATTTATTATTTATTTACATAAAATTGAAAAAGTTAAAATAATAAATTATGTTATAAATATAAAGTTGATAATCATTTGATAGATGTATTAAATATTTTAAAAAATAATATGCATACATTATTATTTTTAATCTCAAATTATAACATAAATTTTATTTTCTAATTTTTAAATTTTAATAAGTTTCTGGTAAATTAAAATGTTTTTATATAGCAATATTTTATATTTTTTTAAGATTTTACGGTTTATCAACATTTTGTGCCATATTAAAATTTGATATAAAATATGTATAATATCACATTTTTTAGATTAAAATATTTTTTTATATTCTATATTATATTTAGGTATGATAAAAAAATTTGATAGTTTTTTTAAAATAATTTATTTTAGTTGTTGATATACAAAAGTATTGTATTTGAGTGTTTTTTGAAAGTAAATCAAAAATTTAAAATATAAGAAAAGTTAGTTTAAGGGCAAATTTGTCTAATTATAAATTGCATATGGAGTGTGATCAACACTTTTTAGAGTGTAAATAACACTCCCCTCTCGTTTTATGTAATCTTCACTTATTTATAAGATGCTACATGCATCATACATGAGCGAATTAACTTGTAACCAGCATACACCACCATCATTATATAATTTAGTATGGTGCACTAACCTAGCTACACATGAACAAATAAACCGCTGACAACTTCCGCCACCAATCCGATGACGCTCTCAACTACCGTCCCCAGGAAAGTCACCGGAGCTCTGAGGATTCCGGTGGGAGGCAACAACACACACTTGGCGATGGGAAGCTTGACGGTCACGAAACAAGGCGAAGAATTGGTGTCGAATACAAGTCCATCGACGAAATTGAGAACAGCGTTGAAAAATCCGCTGGAATCCGTGACAACTTGGGTGATGCGGGTGGTGGCTCCGTTGCATGTGATGTTGACGTTCACCCCAGCAAGGCCCCGGCAAGTGGTGCACTGTGGTGTGAGGTTACCGTTGGCGGAGCAGACAAGGAGGCCTCGTACCCGAACGGCCTTGACGGAGATCAGGGAGGCGTGAGATGGAAGAATCGCGGCGGTGACGAGGAAGAGGAGGAGGAGTAAGACGGAGCCGGAGGAAGGGGTTGCCATTTTATTTATGATATGAAATATGGTGGGGATTTTGTTGATGTAACTCGAAGAGACCACCTTTCTATTTTTAGGTTCGATCTTTTAGTTCTATATATAAATCTTTCTTTGTTTATGTGCATTACTACTTTTGGACATGTGGAGGTGGATAGCATGTTATGGTTTTTTGTTTTTTTTTTTTAATGGTGACTTCTGCATTTGAATAGAAGTGAAAATGAACGAACTTTAAAATAAAATTGAAGTCAAGACTAAAATTTATATATTATTTTCCGTTCTAATTTTTTCACAATTTTAAGGTTGTGTTTGTATAGAGTCATTTGAATCTATGATTTCGAATTTTTATATTGTTAAATAAATTAACACAAAAACTCTTGCTAAACCGTTTCACGGTTCAAATTTGTGAAACGGAATCCCGACCTGCTCATGAAATGTACTATTTTTTATGTTCAAAGTATTATTTTTCATTACAAAAGTATAATTTTTTTTAGTTATGTTGCGAAGAAATATTGTGTACTATATGATAATTTGAGTGAAAATTATTATTTTTTATATCAAAAATATTATTTGTCGTTGCATATTGTATGGATCGGATCAATTCACGTAACGGATATAGATTTGTGATACCAAATCTACTCATAAATTAAATAGAGGAAACTCAAATCCATATGCTATTTATTTATATTATACTTATGCTCATCACAATAGATTTCAAGTGTTTCTTTTGGAATTAATTAAAAACCAGTCTAACACCTTTTTTTTTTCAAGCGAAATCGATTTTGTGAGTATGTGCTCTAAGATTTGAGCCCGTCACTCTAATTGTTTATTCTATGTAACTGAAAAGCAAGACTAAGTATTTTTTAGGAATATATATGTCCATAAAAGAGTTAAGTTGAACTCATATGATTGTTGTTTAATTATCAAAGGTATTCCATATTTTCATGGGCAAATTTTCATAATAGCATTTATATTATGTATAAAGAATCTGAATATTAGATAAATAATATTTTATGAGTTTTTATTTATAAAATAATGTATTATTTAGTAGTTGAAAATTAATTATTGGGAAGATAATATAAATTTAGTATGCTAATATAATCAAATTGATATTTGTGATATATACATGTGAAATTAATCATATACACAAACATGATACAGATTGGTTGAAGAAAAGGTGAAAGATGTTAGTGGAAAAAAGAATTTGAGAAAAAGATGACAAAAAAAGGTAGAATTGGAAGATGATTTTTGGTGTGTCATAACACACCAAAAAATAGTTACTATAAGGCACTGGGCCTTTATAAAATAGTATAGATCTTAAATCGTGTAACTTGCATGGTTTTATTTTTTGTCATGTTATCGATCAATTCAATGTCTTATTCTGGTAATTTGCACTTTTTTTTTTCAATCTTGATTCTTTTTAATCGGAGTGCTAATGTGATATCGAAAACATCAACAATGTCTAGCGTCAATTGAAAATGACGTGTCATCATTTTCGATCCACCTCATGATTCTCTGGCTCCACGTCAACACTCTGATGGAGAAGAAAAAACAAAAAGAGTAAATTTAATTGACTAAACCATTAACTGGCTGATAGCGAATAAAATCAAAAATAAAAAAATATGAAAATTATAAGGCCAAAAATATAAATTTTTTTTCTTAAAAAATGTTAAGCTCTTGAGCCAACTCAAAAGACGTTAGATTATCTACTCGATCAGTATATATACATTTCTCAACCCGATACGATTTTCCGCTCGCAACATCTTATCTTATAGAATAAAATAATCCACTTAGCCAAAAATCGGTGGAAATCAATTCATGTATATGGAGAGTTGTTAGACAGTTTTTGAAACCCATAAAAATAGATGTATACATTCTATTTTTAGAATTATATTGGAAAACAGTCATGCATATATGCTTTGGTTATATATTTCGAACAGTTTGAACATGTAAAAAAAAAAAATAGAGTTAAACAATGAAAAATGTGTTAGATTGTCGTTTTATTAAATATTACATATTAATTTTAGAATTTAAAAGTACGGTATCTTGTATTAAAATGTAGTACTAAAATTACAAAAAAAAAAATAGAATGATAAAATGTTGAGTGCCCAATTGGGTTTTGTCTATGCTACCTCATTCGGGTAGTGCCCGAATGGGGATCCAACGGTTCATTTTTTTAGCATTTGATATGATCTCATGTTAAATGAGATAATCTCAACTGCAAAAAAAAACATGGGTCATTGGATGCACCACATGAGTACTACCTATGTGCTAGCATAGACAAAGCCAATTGATGATTCACAAAAATTCCAATTAAACAATATCACATGTAGGGATGATAACATGTCGGGTCTAGACCCAACTTGAAGGGTCCACAAGTGGGTCTGAGACCAGGGGCAGAGCTGGTTCAGGCCCAGTGTAGGGACTTGCCTATACTGGGCCCCAAAAAAAATAAGGGATATATAGGCCTAATTATTAGTTAAATACAAGTCCATTAATTTTTTTTATAAACATTGTTGAGCCCACTACACATTAGGTCTGGCCCAAATTCCATTTTTCTTAATTCCTTGCACTGTTGCGCTATTCTTATTCTGCTCGCCCCTGGAGTTGGGAAATTTTTGCCTGCAGTTGCTCTCATCCTTCAAACTTCAAAGATCATCATCCGGCCAGTGATGCCCATCACTTTTCTGTCTTTTTTTTTTTTTACATTGGTCTCCTTATTTTGGTATGTAAAAATGTAAATAGGCTAATAATTTTGTCTGTAATGAGATATTAGATATTTAGGTTTCATCAAATTGAACTTCTTATTTATTGTTTAATTGGCATTTTAATTATATATAAATTATATATTAAACTTACAAAAATATTTGAATAAAGAAATGAAAATGAATGAAGATTACGTGAGGGCCATTGAAAATTTAGCATTCTTTTTTTTTTTGATACAATTGGTTTTTTTTATTTTGAATTTTGATACGTAATTATTGGGTCTGTTTGTTGAAAAATTATTGGTTTTTAATAGATCAAATGTAAATTTTTTTGTGATGGTTTTATTCTTAATTATTTTTTTGCATTGACCTAGAATTTGCTTAATTTCATTGTATGGGTTCTTAGCATATCGAGCTACTATAGTATGTCATCGCCTATATTGAAAAAAATTTCTAGCTCCGCCCTTGTCTGAGACGAGTCTGGATTTGACCAAACTCGCCCCGCTAAAAATATTTTATATGTATAAATATAAAATATGTATGTATAAATATTATTAATGATATAATTAAATTTTATATACTAAATAAGTAATAATTTATACATAATTTTATTTTATAATATTTTTGGATTGAAATGATTTTATTTTATTATTACATGTTCAATAAGAAATTGTATCATTACAATTTTTTTATTAATTATTAATTAAATACAAGTTGATAGATTTTAACTTGTGATAAAAAAATTTTGTCCTAAATAGTATTAAAATAGAGTTGTAATATAAATTTAATTATTTCTTTAAAATTTTAATTTTTTAAAATTTTTATTTGAATAAGTCTAATATTATATAACTTTATGCGAGTCTAAAGAGAGGTGTGACATGTTTCGAGTTTGGCCAAATCCGTCTCATTGACATTCTTACTCACAGGTCAATTTTGTGAGAAGAATATCATATTCGACATGACCCATGAAAAATATTAATTTTTATTATAATTATAAATATGAACCAGATTCACCCGTCTCACAGGAACCTTACTCATTCTCTATTTGTGTAGGCTATCCAAGCTGATCATTTTTTCCCCAATTTGGCCAAGGGGAGTCCAATTGTGTAGGCTAGGTTGCTTGCTAGCTAGAGCCTTTTATTTATGTTTGACCGGGATAACTTTGCACCGCCGTTAAAAAAAGACGTGTTGGTTGTGATTTCAGCGGTTCGTTTTGAGGTTGGTTAATTCGAATTCTTACCGTTGGAAATTTTTACCGTTAGGAGTCAATTCCTTCGGTCGAATAGTTAGGAGATGAAGGGGTCTAGGATTTGTACTTATATGTAATCGATTCTCAGTATATTTCATCGATTCTTACACTGATCTCTCTCACTTTCCAAATTGTTTCTATGCTTCTCGGCTCCAAAATCTTTCTGCCCTAATCGACACTCTGTTCTTCTCTATCACAAATTTAATGGCAGGAAAGAGTTTGGATTCTCATGATATTTGCACAAATATGGAGTATGATGTCCCGGTAAGCCAGGAGGCCCGGGCCACGAATGACCCGGAGTGGTAGGGCTGTATTAAGGTAGCCCAGTAGCCTCAAGAGCCCGAAAAACCAGATCTGCAGGACTTATATAAAGCCCATGTTTTAGGGGCATGATCCCCACGATTATCACCAACCCAAGCTTTCCGGGTTCATCGTACGTGACAGGCAAACATGGGCAACTACCGCACCCACGATCCAGATCGTGGCCACTACCCTGGAATTGCGGAGTGACACTCTCACTCCAAGGCCTTTAAATATCTGGTCACCGATATTTGTAGGGGTATGTTCACCTAAATTTCCAAAGCACTATACTCATTTTCTCTAAAAAGCCCACTCTACTTCTAAGTCTAACTTAAGCATCGGAGTGGCCCTACCGGAACTTCCTCCGGCGTCCCACTAACGTGCTTTTTATCCCCTTATTTGGTGTGCAGTTCATCTTGATTAAGGAAGGGCAGCTCATATATTACTTCCATTAGCCCGGTCACCATGTCAGGCCCACAACACTACCCTGATAGCCCGGGCCCTGGTTTTACAACCATCATCATTGGCGCCGTCTATGGGAAGCTTGTTCTATAGACGTAGATATGGCTTCTCATGATCAAACATTACCTGGAGACCATCAGCCAGGACGGAATATTACCATTCCCTTGGAGCAGTTAGAATCATTTGTCCAAGATGTGGTACGGAAGTCGTTGATAGCTGCAAAGCAGCCACAATCAAAGGACATAACAGTGGAGGAAAAAGGAAATCAGGGTAATCCAAACCCTATTGCCCAGGTTCAAGAAGGAGAAGAAGAAGAAAGCTCTTGGATGCACTCAATACAGCCGTCCATGGCAGATGAGTTGCATGAGCTCAGGAGGAAGGTACAGAAGTTGGAGGAGGGGGGGTTCCCAAATGGCTTGCCCTATCAAAATTCCGGGTTGCCCTTTTTCACAGGAGGTGATAGAGGAACCCTTGCCACTAAATTACAAGTCGGCTAAAATTCGGGAATACGATGGGAGCACAGACCCAGAGGAGCACCTGGCTCGGTTTGAAAATGTAGCCATGTTACATTGCTATGGAGATAAGATCAAATGCAAAGTCTTCCTAACCACTTTGGTGGATTCTGCTCAAAGATGGTTTGAGAAGTTGGAGCCCCAGAGTGTTCAATCATTTGCAAAATTCAAGCAAGTGTTTTTGCAGCACTTCGGCAGTAGCAAGAGGTATAGAAAAACTGCCTATAGCCTTTTTGAAGCAAAGCAGTCAGGAGAGGAGTCTTTACGAACCTATATCAAAAGGTTTAACAAAATTTCTTTGGAGGTCCCGACTTGTGCCCAGGAGACCAAGATCACGGCTTTCACTCAAGGTCTTCGGGAGGGGGAATTTTTCAAATCACTGGTGAAAAAAGCACCTCGGACCTTCGAAGATTTGCTGGCTCGGGCTGAAAAATACATTAATATGGAGGAAGCTCAGAGGCAGAAAAAGGAGGTGGCCCGGCGGAAGGGAGGCCGGGAACAAGGAAGAATTAGAGAGAACCATGATCCCATGGGGCGATTGTCCCGGTATGCTCTGTACCGAGGGACCCGAGATAAGGCTGTTCATATATGTGAAGAAAGGGTCGACACGCAGACCCCTGTTTCTAAGGAGAAGCTCTGGAAGTACTGTGCACTTCATCAAGAGTGCACTCATGACACCAGTGAGTGTTGAACTCTGCAGCAAAGACACCAACTGCCTTATGCTAGAGATGGTAGGCCGGTCCCAAAAAAGCCCCGAAGCGTGCCTTGGTTTCGGGGGTCACAGACGTCAATTCCTCCCCGGGATGCCACCAGCTCTCGGGAAAAAGGAAAACAAGAAATGGATCATACAAAAAAAGACAAAACATCTAGGGATGGGCCGGCCAAAGGTATCATTAACATGATATCGGGAGGATCTACGGATGGAGATTCCAACCGAGCTAGGAAGGCCTGGAGTCAGAGGAAAAGCTTAGGGGTGGAGGAAGGAAGGCAGGGGGCGGGGCCAACCATCACATTTGGACCCCAAGACTTGGAGGGAGTAAACTTACCCCATAATGACGCCTTGCTTATACAAGCTCGGATCGCCAATTATGATGTTCGAAGGGTGTTCGTTGACTCGGGAAGCTCAGTGAATGTCCTTTTTCAAGAAGCATTCGAGCAGATGGATTTGCAGGGGTATGAGTTGAGCCCGGTAAAAACCGCCTTGTATGGTTTTGCCGGGCACACTGTCCAACCCCAAGGGGAAATGTTGCTGCCTATCACCTTGGGATCAGGAGATGAGAAGAGGACGGTCATGACAAGATTCACATTAGTGGAAGCACCTTCTTCCTATAATGTCATCTTGGGTAGGCCGGCTATGAACTCTTTCAAAGCCGTAGCCTCAGCTTACCATCAAAAGATCAAGTTCCCAGTGGGAGATAAGGTCGGAGAAGTTCGAGGAGATCAGCCTTCCTCTCGAAAATGCTATGACGAGACAGTGAAGATAGACTACAAGAGGGCAAAACAGAATGGAAAGGTAGGAGCCTTGGGGGGAAGAGAAGTCTGTTCGGTGGAGGAATCTAAGAGCGAGTATGAAGAGGTAGAGATGGAGCCCGGGCAAATAGGGAAGTCTGTTAAAATAGCTCGGGATTTAGATGCATGGTTGATTGAAGTATTGAGAGGCTGCCTCATTCAGAGTAAGGATGTGTTCGCCTGGGCTCAGGGTGATTTGGTGGGAGTTTCATCTCGGGTGGCAGAACACAAACTAAACATTAGCCCAGGTTCCCGACCTGTCCTACAAAAGAAGAGGCATTTTGGGGCCGAAAAGGATAAGGTGATAGCGGAGCAGGTTCAAGAGCTACTGCGGGCCGGGCACATCAAGGAAATACAATTTCCTACTTGGTTGTCCAACGTAGTGCTAGTACCAAAGGCCACGGAGAAGTGGAGAATGTGTGTGGATTTCCGGGATTTAAATAAAGCCTGTCTCAAATATTGTTACCCTCTGCCCCGAATTGACCAGTTGGTGGACTCCACATCCGGGTGTGAGTTGCTGAGCTTCATAGATACATACCAGGGCTATCATCAAATTCCTTTAGCCCTGGAAGATCAAGACAAAGTCAGCTTTGTCACCTCGGGAGGTACTTTTTGCTACGTAGTGATGCCATTTAGTTTGAAAAATGCAGGAGCTACGTATCAGCGGATGATGGACAGAGTGTTCCGGGAACAGGTGGGCCGAAATGTGGAGGTATATGTGGATGATATATTGGTGAAGTCCAGGACCCGGGATAGTTTCTTACCCGACTTGGAGGAAACTTTTGCGACAGTTCGGCGGTATGGGATCAAGTTGAACCCGGCTAAGTGTATGTTTGGGGTGAAAAGTGGCAAGTTTCTGGGGTTCATGGTCACTGAACGGGGGATAGAAGTCAATCCTGAAAAAGTGAAGCTGTTGCGGGAAATGCCTTCACCAACATCTATTAAGGAGGTACAGCGATTAACCGGCCGGATTACAGCCCTGGCCCGGTTTATAGCTCGATCAGCTCATCGCAGCTATCATTTTTTCCAAGTGTTGCGTAAAACCCAGAGGTTCGGCTGGACTGAGCAATGCGAGCAGGCCTTTCAGGAGTTGAATGAGCATCTGGCTAGCTTGCCTATCTTGGTTAAGCCGGAACCAGGGGAACGATTGTGGATATATCTATCCACTACAGAAAAGGCGGTCAGCACTGTCTTGATAAAAGAGGAAAAGGGAGATCAGAGGCCTGTGTACTACGTCAGCGATGCTTTGAAGGGGGCGGAAGTTAGATATACGGAAATTGAGAAGATGGCCTTGGCTCTAGTAATAACGGCCCGGAAATTGAGACCTTATTTCTTGTCTCACCCGGTAACTGTTCTTACTAATAGCCTCCT
This sequence comes from Henckelia pumila, assembly GCF_033568475.1. NCBI lineage: Eukaryota > Viridiplantae > Streptophyta > Magnoliopsida > Lamiales > Gesneriaceae > Henckelia > Henckelia pumila. The sequence continues at coordinate 37,215,281 of NC_133122.1, forward strand.
GGGGCGTATTATGACTCATCCAGATGCCTCGGGAAGACTCGTGAAATGGTCGGTGGAATTAGGAGAATATGATATTGAGTACCAGCCACGTAAGGCCATCAAAGCCCAGGCTTTATCGGATTTTTTGACAGAGGTGGCCGTTTTCGGCCGAGAGGAAGTATGGAGGGTTTTTGTAGATGGAGCAAGTGGTGCTAGAGGCAGTGGTGTGGGGATCATCCTGATCTCACCTGGCCAAGAGAAGATTGAGATAGCCGTGAAGCTAGACTTCCAAGCCTCCAACAACGAAGCTGAATACGAGGCTGTGATAGCGGGGATGCAATGAGCACGGGATGTCGGGGTAAGTCATATCATAATTTATTCTGACTCTCATTTGGTTGTTCAACAAGTAAACAAAACCTTCTGTACTCGAGAGGAGAAATTGATAAAATATTGTAAGATGATTGAAGAGCTCGGGGCCAGTTTCAACACTTGGAGTATAGAGCAGATACCCCGGGAAGAAAATATGGAAGCAGACGCCTTGGCTAAAAGAGCGGCCGCGGGGGAAGGTGATAGTAGAGAATCCCTTCTGCAAAGGGAAACGGTGGCTGCCATAGAATCCTGGGAGCCGGTCCTCCGAGTAAACACATGGAAAGCCCCGATTTTCAAGTACCTAACTCAGGGGAACCTCCCGGAGGACAAAGGACAAGCCCGGATCATACGAAGACAGGCAGCCAGGTTTGCTATCTTGGGAGGAAGCCTGTATAGGCGTTCCTACTAGGGCCTTTTGCTCAAATGTTTGGGGGAAGGAGAAACCGAATATGTCTTGCGGGAAGTGCACGAGGGATGTTGTGGAAACCATGGAGGGTCTATGAGTCTGGTCCGAAGGGTGTTGCTGTCAGGATATTGGTGGCCAACTATGCAGGCAGACGCATCCAAGATTTCTCGGTCTTGTGAAGGATGTCAGAGGTTCGGAAATAAACAACATAGCCCGGCAAGCAACTTGAATCCGATATGGGCATCCTGCCCCTTTGATCAATGGGGTCTGGACATAGTGGGACCTTTTCCACTAGCCCGGGCACAGAAGAAGTTCTTGTTGGTAGCTGTTGATTATTTTTCCAAGTGGGTGGAGGCAGAGCCTTTGGCGAAAATAACAGAGGCCGAGGTGATGAAGTTTTTATGGAAAAGCATAGTATGTCGATTTGGGCTACCAAGAAAGCTGGTCTCGGATAATGGCAGGCAATTTCAGGGCCAAAAATTGGCAGACTGGTGTGCTGAGATGGGCATTAAGCAGGTTTTCACCTCGGTCGCCTATCCTCAAGCTAATGGCCAAATAGAGGTAACCAATCGTACTATTGTTCGGGCTTTACAGGCGCGATTGCATGGAATGGGGAAAGATTGGGTTGAAGAGATCCCGAGTGTGTTATGGGCCTATCGCACCACTCCACACACTGCAACACAAGAATCACCTTTTAGCCTGGTATATGGGTCGGAGGCTATTTTGCCTGTAGAGATCGGACAGCCTTCAGCTCGGATTAAAGCATATGAGGACACAGACGAAGGAGCCCGGGCACAAGAATTGGATCTCATTGAAGAACGAAGAGAGAAGGCGGCTCGTAGAATGGAGGTCTACAGAGCTCGGGTGATGAGAGCCTATAATCAGAAGGTCAGGCCTCGGGAATTCCAAGAGGGAGAATTTGTGTTGAAAAGAGTTAATCCAGCAGGGGAAGTAGGGAAGCTAGATGCCCGATGGGAGGGACCATATAAGCTTATCAGAAAAGTCGGTGCCAATACTTGGTAACTACAAGATGGCCAGGGACGCCCCCTCAAGCGACCATGGAATGCTTTACATTTGAATTTAATGTTTTATTAATGAAGGATTTTTATCATGAAAGAAGGATTGGCATTATATAAGCTCGGGAGGTTCCAGGCCCCGGCACCCATCATAAGCCCAAGGCATATATAAGCCCTTGGCATTATATAAGCCCGGGAGTTTCCAGGCCCCGGCACCCATCATAAGCCCAAGGCATATATAAGCCCTTGGCATTATATAAGCCCGGGAGGTTCCAGGCCCCGGCACCCATCGTAAGCCCAAGGCATATATAAGCCCTTGGCATTACCTACTCTTTTATTTATATATATCAGACATTACATAATGAATAACAAGAACAGAGGAGTTCCATTGACAACAGATTATGAGAGGAGGGGCTCCTGCGGCCCAATTACAAATAATAATTCAAAGTGCGGGGTTATTAGAGGGACCGGCATCTGCATTTGTCTGACTCGGGGCAGCCTTCGCATTTTCAGCTCCTTGGGTGGCGGGGAGGGAGTCGATGGCCTTATCCAAGTCGGGAAAATCCCTCTTATCAGAAGACCATAGGCCAGCTTCCTCGAATTGATCTCGGCATTTGTAAAATCCGACCTGGAAAAAGGTGTACGATCTATCCACCACTGCCTCTTGAAACTCAGCAGAAGATAGGAAGGTTGCTTTGAGCTCTTCCTCTAACTTCAGGTGAGTTTCCAGAGCTGACACTGCTTTCTCCGCTTTATCCCTTGCACTGGCCGCTTCAGCTTGAGCCTCTACAGCTCGGTTTTCAGCCGCCCTCAACTCACCCGTAGTGGTGGCTAGAGCATCTCGAGCCTGCCCTAGATCAGCTTCAGAGCGGGCACGGTCTAGCTGAGCAGAGTGAAGACCTTGCTCGGCTACCTCCAGGGCTAAACGGAGACTAGACGCCACTTGATCATGACTTTGTTGTGCTATCATCAAGTCTTGTTCCAGTTTTTTGATCAACTCCGCGGCAGCCCGAGACTTCTCAGCCTCTACGTGTGCCCGATCAGTCTCAATCCGACCAAATTTGGTCGCATCTTCATAGGTGTCCACCAGCATATGTAGTCCCTGAAAGCAGAGGTATTAGAAATAGAAAACAGAACACGTTCGAGACCAGGAGAAGTAAACTTACGGATATAACCCGGTTCGTGCCCTCGAAATACTTCACGGTTGGGTTTTGGTTATAGAGGTGGAGCTGCTCCGCAGAAGTCAAGAGGTCCTTCAGCATCCGTACTCCCCGGCCAGAGGCCCCGGCTTGAAATATATTTTCCCTCGCACCGAAGGGACTAGATCCCTGAGCAGCCTGGTAAAATGGGGCCAATGGGGGGAAAGAGGGAGAGGAAGGAGCCACTTCTTCTGGGTCACTAAGAATGACCATTTCTGGCTCCTCTATGGCTTTCCTCTTCCACGTCAAAGGAGAGGAGGGACCGGCAGCAGAAGGAGCCGGCTCATTCGTCCACCCTGCCTCCACAGATGGAACTGGCAGAGGTACGGCAGAAGGTGAAGGAGCGGTGACCTCGGGAGGGACAACTGCAGTGGTAGCCTCCTCACCTAGGGCCTGTTGAGCCCTGCGTTCCTCCACTAGTAGAAGGACTCGGGCCTTTCTCGCTGCCTCTGCAGCCCTGGCTTCTTCCTTTTCCCGGGCAGCTCCCTTCTCGGCTGCCCGTTTCTGAGCAAAGGCCTGCTTCATCAGTCGAGATTTTTTCTTCTTAGGCGGGGCTGGGGATGCTACGCAAAAATGATAAAAATCGGTACATTACAAACAGTATGTAAAAGAATCAAATACATGGTAACATTAAAGCATACCAGGGACTGGGGCCGACTCATCATATTCATCAATAATCCGGTCAACCGGATCAGTTACCCGGGCACCCAGCCCGTAATCATTCAAACTTTTTTCCTCCAGGAGAGGGGCTGAAGGAAACTTCTGGTTTTCCACTAGCTCTTGGGTTCGGAGGTAGGGTTCCTCCAACTTATAATTTTTAGGGAGCTCGGGTTGAAGAGGAAGGGCCGTCAAGAATTGGGTAGGTCTGGTTCGGGCACCAGGGAGTTGAATATAAAAGAATCTCTCTTTCCATCCCTTCCACGAGGATGGGGTATCATCTAGAAACCGGGCATTCTGCCGGGCATTCAAAGAGAAAGCCATCTCCGTGAAACGGCAGACATAATAGTAGTGAAAGATGAGAGGGGTGATGGCTAAGTTGTTCGCTTTGAAAAGAACATAAGTGGCAGCCATCATGCGGAAGGCATTGGGATGAAATTGGTTCAAGGGAACCTTGTAAAAAAAAAGCAATTTTATAATAAAAGGGATGAATAGGGAAACGAAGCCCATTCCTGAGCTGTTCCCTGAAGAAGGTATAGAACCCCTCGGGCGGCTGGTCAGCCCAGCCTAGTGGCTCCGGAATGAGAATCGAGTACACCGGAGGAATGTTACCCATAAGCTTAAGTTCTTCTATGGATTCTGGGCGGAGGGTACTGGTAAAGTGGGAGAACCAGGGACCTTCGGGGTTTGGTTTGGGCAAAGGAAGGAGAGGCACAGACTCGGATATTTTAGCCTTACCCTTGTCCTTAGAAGGCCCGATTTTAGCCTTCTTCGGACGAGAGGAGGAGGGAGCTACTAGGGATTGGACATGGGAGGTGACGGGCGGGGGAGAATCGTGGCGTAAGGCCTCGGATTCTATATCAGAAGAGCCACAAACGTGGCCACCGGAAGTTGAAGATGTGGAATTCGACATGTTCAAAGGACAAGGAAACTTTAAGGTAAGATAGACAGAAAACTTACAGAAGAAAGCAAGCTTGCTACGCGGAGTCGCCGGAGCCGGAGAAGTTTAGTAGCAAGGAGGGAATACATGAATAGCAAAGGTAAAGAAAAAGTGAAGGAAGGGGGTTTTGTTTTTATAGGCGAAGAGCTTTAATGCTGGCCGTAGATGAAAAGATGATCGAAGGGTCAGGATGATCTTGGGAAGTTGAACCGGGCAGCGTAATGATGACGCGGGCAGACGAAAGGACAGATAACGTCTTCTGACACCTGCCCATCTTTTCAAAATTCTAGGGTTAACGTCAGCCCTAGAATTTTTGGACATTAATGGACGATACACCCACAAGGCCGGGGTAGCAAGGCTTTGAACAGCCAGGGGCAGGACTGTAAGTCGGGACAGCGATTAAAACTCTAGCCCGACTATTTTTGGGATGAGTAGTGATGCCCCAGCAAGACAGGGGAACAGGGCCACATATGCCCCGGGGAACAGGGACATAAAGAGTCAGGGATTACAGGGTTGTATTAAAGCAAGGGTGGCGGAACTGTAAGTCGGGACAGCGAATAAGACTCTAGCCCGACTATTTTTAGGATGAGTAGTGATGTCCCGATAAGCCAGGAGGCCCGAGCCACGAATGACCCGGAGTGGTAGGGCTGTATTAAGATAGCTCAGTAGCCTCAGGAGCCCGGAAAACCAGGTCTGCAGGACTTATATAAAGCCCGTGTTTTAGGGGCATGATCCCCACGATTATCACCAACCCAAGCTTTCCGGGTTCATCGTACGTGACAGGCAAACATGGGCAACTACCGCACCCACGATCCAGATCGTGGCCACTACCCTGGAATTGCGGAGTGACACTCTCACTCCAAGGCCTTTAAATATCTGGTCACAGATATTTGTAGGGGTATGTTCACCTAAATTTCCAAAGCACTATACTCATTTTCTCTAAAAAGCCCACTCTATTTCTAAGTCTAACTTAAGCATCGGAGTAGCCCCGCCGGAACTTCCTCCGGCATCCCACTAACGTGCTTTTTATCCCCTTCTTTGGTGTGCAGTTCATCTTGATTAAGGAAGGGCAGCTCATATATTACTTCCATTAGCCCGGTCACCACGTCAGGCCCACAACACTACCCTGATAGCTCGGGCCCTGGTTTTACAACCATCATCAGAGTATAAAGGAGATGTTGGCCAAGGTGAGACAACACCTTCTTCACAACACCCAGAAGGCGAGATAGCAATTGTTCCCACAGTTGAAAAACCTGATCCTTTGGAGATGATCGCACCAGGAGAACCAGAGAATGAGCTAGATGTTGAGAATCTACCAGATCTATCCTTACTAAAGCAAATGTTTCCCTTGAAACCACTGAATCTCCGATCGAAGCGCCAAGCAGGGTACAATCCCGATTACACTGCATCCAAAAGATTTCGCGGCAAGGGACAACCTTCGCGGCCCTGTTTGGTGGACACAGAGTATTCCTCCGATGACGACAATGGTGATGAGGATTTCGAGTTGGTGGCACGATCCAAAATCCCACCAAGCTTTGTGGCACCTTCTGGTGATGTCATTCCTGTTCCTTTTGATGTTACAAGCGAGTATTCTGATGGTTCATCATCTACTGATGGTGACAATTAATGATTAGGAGACTCCACCAACACCTACTTTTGCTGATGACACATCGGTGCCTGTTACTGAAACCATTGTTGATACTACTCTGGTATTTTCTGATGATGAAGAAGTATAGCCAAGTTTATGGCTAATTTGAAGCAAACACAGGGTCAATCAACTGCTGCCTCTCCTCATGCTTCTGAAGATGAACCCGACGAGGAGATGTTGCAAGAGTTTGCTGACAATCACCCCAAAAATTCTGATAGCTCCACTTCTGACTCCAATGATGATTCAAATGCAAAAGATGATCTAGAGGATTATTCCTCTGAGGAAGATATTGTCACAGATGTTCACAACACTCCTGAAAACATTCTAGACACTGCTCTGGCTGAGGAGTATTCAGTAAGTAGCTCTTATTCATCTTCCTTTTATACTGAGAGCATTGTAGATGATTGGCAACACTATGTCAATCATGAGTTCTTTGACGAGCACAACATTGATCTGAAATCCTACGGTGCACAGAATTTGGTGAGATTTTTCCAATTTAGAAATATGCTTGCTACTGTTACTTCTGATGTTCCTTACTGTAGAAAGTGTGTTTTAGAACTTTACTGCAATTTGACTGCTGCTGTGAAGGACCCCGGTATGCCAAATATGGTAAAGTTTATGTATGGGGTCAAATCTTTGAGTTTAGCACTGCAGTATCAATGGATTAATCTTTCACTCTCCAAATGTGGATGATGTTGAGTTGCCTACTCTGGATGAGATGATATCTGTCATCACTGGTGGCCATGTAACCCGGTTTCCAACTCACCCACATAAGCTGTCTACGGCCAAGATCACTTCTCTATTATCTGTTCTTTACAAAACAGTTGTGAAGACTTGGACAAAATTCTCGAATTCTACAAGCGTGACAAAACATCAAGCTTATGTACTGTATGTTATCTGCTTGTGGACAAGTTACCTACAAATTACCATACCCCTCTCTGATTTATGTCATGCTCGTGAGTCAAGGCATTGAGAAAGATGTTGAAGAGCCTCTGTTTGATGCTGGTGAAGTGTTGAAACTTGCACCTGCTCTTCTAAGAGAAAACAGGAAGTTAGATCTACCTTGGTCAGAAACAGATGTTGTGGAAGATGTTGTGCAGATGTTACCAACACTGCCCCAATCAGTACCATTTTTGTGCCGCCTTCTTCGAAACAACCACTGGACTCAACTTTTATTCAAGCCCAGCTGCTGTATGCTGAGCAGAAGATTAACCAAGCCAAGGCAGACATTGCTTATTATGAAGCTAGCTTTGAAAGTTCACTACCAAAGTCTACTTGGTGTTGGGATCTCTTCTGGACAAAAAGGGGAGAGAAGATGCTGAAGACGCAGCTGATGATGGCTCATCAGAGAGCAATCAATTTTAGTTTGGTGGTTTAGTGTGTTTTGAGTTGCTGAACTCTATCTGTGTTATTTTTTTTTTCTTTGCTCTGATTTTGCTCTAATAGTAATGTTAGCTCCTTTGCTTATAACTCCCTGAGTTGTTTGAAGTTTGTTTTTTCTCTGCTCTTAAAATTTGAAGTGTTGTGAGGAGATGTTAATAATATCCTCAACAACATTCATGCTTAAACTAAGGGGGGGCATGTTATTCTTGAACTTAGTGGGAGAATTGATATGTAGGAGGAGTTGTGCTATGTGCTGACTTGATTAAATGTGTTTTGTTTAGAAAGAAAAAAAAAAGAGATTGAAAGAAATATTTATTTTCTTAAATTCCTTAAATTTTAAAAATTATTTATTTTAAGTCTTTTGGCTTTCTTGAACTTCAAGTTTTTAAATTAGTTGAGATATTTTAAATAAGAAAATATTTTATACTCAATTGATGTATGATATTATATGATAATTATCATAATATATTCTTATCTCCTAACTTATCAAATATTACCTTATAAGGTAGGTTCAATTTTGAAGGAAACAAGATCAAGCCTATTGGAGATAAGTTTTTACATGCCTATAAACAAGAAAGAAAGAGAGTCGAATACGGGTAGAGATTCCGAGAGATACGAGATAGAGAGCTTGAGCGTACAACTAGTGAGATCTCTCAAGGAAGCAAAAGCTCATTGCTATCGAAGTTTACTTTATCGCCTTGAAGGTTTGGAGAGCACTTGAAGATTGGATTGAAAGCATGTGTTGCTCTCGTATTTTGGTGTCAATGATCAACTCCTTCTTTGTTTTCATCATTCTACTTTGAGTAGATGTTTAAGAGATTTGTTTTGATTATTTATTTTCTCACATGTTTTGAGAAAATTGTTTTGACAATGATTCACTAGTTTATTCTAATTTGTAGCGTATATTAATTGTAAATGGTTTAGATAGATATAATAAGTAATACCTTAATTAACTCAGCTACGATTAATTGTGAAAATGAAAAGAGGAAAGAAAAACAAATTAAACAAACAAAAAAATGTAATAATTTCTTTTTGTGATTCTATTTATTCAAAATAAAATGATCATATGTCGATCACTACGGATCATAGCTCATATACATGACACAAATCTCAAATTTGAGATAATATCTCGAGTTGAATATTTAACAAATCTTACACGTGTAATTAGAGTGACTTCATCTCCTAGACATGATTTTATCTAAAAACTTGGAAAAATATTTGAAATCCATAGAACTTTCATGCAAGAGAAGTGATATCGTGATGCCCCCAAAAATATAACATGATTTTAACATTTTACCTTATTTAATGTGATTATTTGGAATATACATTTATGGCAAATACCATCCACAGTTATGGGTCAATTATTTTATAATCAAGAGCCTGAAAAAATGAAGCCAGCATATATAGGGCAGATTTTTACAAGATGGGGTAAAGAGATGGTTTTGCAACTAAAATCGTATTTGGTTTATTTTACTAAACTCATTTTGTCACCTCTAGAAAAGAAAAGGTTGTATTAGAATTCGATAATTTAATTCACCTATACTCGAAGGACTAAAGGAGTGTTTGCAATAGATTGTACTTTTGTAGAAGTGATTAATTTATAGATTATAAAAAAGTTAAAAAAATTAAAAAATTGGTAGTGTTTGAAAACATATGTGAAAATCTAAAAATCAAAGTTGGGTAGTGTTTGATAAATAAGTGATTAAAGTGATTTTAACAATGACCTTATTAAAATCATTTTTGGAGAATTATAATCACCACATGACTAGCTTTTGGATTTCAATTAAGTTAAGCATAACCAACACATAATCTAGGTTTAAAAAACATACAAAAATGATTTTTTTAAGTCAAAAGCTAACAATCACTTTTTTTTAATGATTGCAAACACTTCCTTAATATGTGCGATCGAGTGTAAAATGACAACAGAAAAAGTGTAGCCTTCACACAATGAAATACTCTACGACGGAAACATATTGATTATATTATCAACAGAGTTAAGCCAATCAAAATTCACAATTCCAAGCAAATATACATTCACAAATCACGCACCTAGAACAAAATAAACTCCCCGTATCGAGTTTTTTTTTTTAGACAACGCAAGAAACATATATATATATATATGGGCACTTCAAACACCTTACAGAGAGGGAGAGAGACGAAATTCCGAATCACGGCCAAAATGGAACTACTGTTTAGTAACCTCAGCCTGAAGAAGACCGTCCCGAATCTGTGTCGCGATGTCTTTAACAGCCCCAGGACCGTGTGGAATAAACACAGCAGATGACTTGGATGTTGCTCCAATTTCCTTCATCGTGTCGAAATATTGCGTGACAAGAACCATGTCCATTACATCCTTTGCTGATGTTCCGGGCACACTTTCTGAAAAGGCAAGCACACTATCTCTTAGCCCGTCTACAATGGCCTGACGCTGACGCGCAATCCCAAGCCCAGATAAGTATTTGGATTCGGCCTCTCCCTCGGCTTTCTTGATTTGCAAGATTTTCTCAGCTTCAGCCTTCTCATTTGCAGCAACCCTCAGACGAGCAGCTGTTGTGGCATTGAAAGATTATCAGAGTTCAGACATTATTTTCGATGAAATGACATCTCTTTGAAAGCAAACCTCGACGACATATGCCATATAGGATCTTGGAGCAATGGTAGAATTAGCCCAAATTCCATTTATATTTTGTTTAAAGTCAAACAAAAAAATTTCACTTAATTAAACTCCAGATTCCAATGGAGCAATACAGTGGTGCACAAACATCGGAAACATTTCTCGGATACGAATAGAGTATTACAGCCATGCACGAATGTAAGACTTGAAGCATTGTGCTTCGGTTCTAGAGAGAGTTCACAGTTTCGAAACTAACCTGCATTTATCTCATTCATGGCTCTCTTAACTTGAGCATCTGGTTCGATGTCCACAATTAGCGTCTGGACTATCTCAAAACCATAGGCAGACATCGCCTACAACGCCAAATATACAAGCTCAGAAGTCAGACACACATCGCAATTCGCACATATATCAACTTTTGTTATCAATAGAGCATACATTACCTTTTCAAGTTCATCCTCCACAGCCTTAGCTATGTCATTCTTCTGCTCGAAAGCAGAATCCAATTCCAATCTTGGTACGCTTGCCCTTATGACTAACAATGTATACAGTACAGGTCATAAATATTACTGTAACATTTTCGAAGATTAGGAAAAAAGAGCCCCAAGGACAGCTGTTTTAAACTAACATCTTCTCTAAATTCAGATAGATTGTATAACAAGACTCCGAAGTCCGACCAAGTCATAGATTAAAGAAAAATATTTCTACAATCAAAGGAATAACTCTGTCAACTTAAATTAATACAATCTCCTTCATGGATTCAACTGACAACAAACTAATATAGTAATCTTAAGAAAAAGTATTCCATGATTGCAAGAAGAGTAAAAGCAATGTACTACCAAAATAGAGTAGAATGAGACATCAAAAACCACATAAAAGGAACATAATGAAAAACCACATAAGTTGCACCTCTTGAATTCGCAAAACACCAAGAATGTTAAACAAAATAAGCAAGCAAGAGTTCAGTACATCAAGAACAATCAAACCTACTTTGAATAAGCAAAAGTAGTAATAATTGATGAAAATTAGAAAGAAATAAAAGCTAAAAGCCACAAGTCATCGAAACCATACCATCAAAAACATATGCTTGGATCTGTTCTTTCGTGTTAGATAGCTTGTAAAATGCATCTGCTGCTTTTTCTGTCAATGCTCGGTATTGAATTGAGGCAACCACCGTGACAAACACATTGTCCTGAAACGTAAGCATTTCCTACACTTTATCTAGAGGTCAAGATATTGCAGAAAAACCATGTTGTATGCAATTTTTCCCTGCTGCAAGCTTTTGTTTTTCCTCATTCATTTTGACAGAATTTTAGTGTAAGAATAAGCAAATTTTTTTTACAATAGTTCCCACTAAATATAAGTAGTGTGAACAACATAAATTGGTCTGTTCATCATTCATCTCCACATTTTTTTTTAATTGGATCTACTGTGAGTTATCATCACGCAAAGCCATGCAACAGGATATAATAATGCTATGCAAGATTTAAGGCCCAATTACAAGAGAAAAAGTATAACTCATATAAAATGGTGAAACACCTTAGTTTTTGTTTCACAGCGGACGTCAAGCTGTTGCAAACGCAAGGTCAGCGTACCAGCCAGCTGGTAACCCAGACACCAAGGCAGGCAATGGCACCCAGGCCCAAGCACTTCGTCATACTTGCCAAACTGTTCCTTCACAGCAACAGTAGACTGATCCACTTGAACGCAACCAAGCATTTGACCCATTTTTCCAATCTATGATCGCCACAGCCAATAAGTGAAGAAAGAGATTTCAGACAAAATCAGTTAAGAGAAGATGATAACATGGTGCATCTCTGCATTTTGTGAGTGGGAAACTAGAACATGATGTTAACTTCACGAGCCCCATAAGATTACCAAGACATGTGGCAACGGGCATGAGAAGCAGGGTTTTCAACCTGAGTTTAGCCTAGCCTAACTGAACCAAGTTGTACGATCGAGGTTTGTTACCTCACCAAAAACTATAGTTGATAGTTACAGTATAACTCAAACCTTGTCACTCTCCCTGCAGAAGTTGCTTACAACATATGCTATGAAAATTAGACTGATTCTTGACCTAGCATGATCACCAGACTCTGCCCAGTCCAAATACCAATTTAGAATTTTTTTTCCCCAATCACACAATTAAAAATAAAATAAGAGATGATGTTCAAAAAGTTCCTGTTTTATTTTTATATTCGGCATCGACATTGTACCAGGTCAAAACTCTAACTTGGTAAAAAGCTCGAATTGGATATTACCTAAAAAACCCTGTCCTGTTTGACCATCCCAAGTTTCTAATTTCGGTTTACAGTTTACACTCCTAACTATCATCCATACTTCTCAAATTGGAAATCACAAATATCGTGAAAATTTATCATGTCCAAGGAACAAGAAAACACGCTACACTACTATGCTCTGAATTATATTAAATACAAATTTTCGATCCCATGGAACCAAAACTCCTACATTTGAAATAAAAAAATCTGTTTTGATGTCAAATAAATCTCAGTTTAAACAATTTTTACTTAGTCGAGATATTCATGAAGCTTAACAATGTGGCAGCTAGTCAAAACAAATGAAACAGGAAAACCAATGGAACATTTAAGCTCAAATAGCCTATAACAGAAATGACAAAAAATTGAAAAATTAATGAATCTTGCTGGTATGACAAGTAGTGACATGAAAGAAATTCTTAGAATCCAACAGTTATCAGAGCACGTTAGCAATTATACAAGAACTGGCCAACTGGGCTATATAACACAACCAAAGAAAAACACTTTTAATATAAGCTACTCATTTCAAGGAAATCAATCGAAATTTTGTTGTTTGTGTCAAATTTACCCCTTGGAACTGCAACCATGAAACATGTTTTTCTCAAATTTAGTATGATGCCCTTTGGACTTTAAGTTGAAGCCTACGGAATAGGAACATAAAATGAAGAAATTGGCTTAACAATAAGTTATCAAGCAAAGTTTTTGGACAGTCATGAGCTCCTACATTGAAACTTAAATAAAGATTTAAACATCATTCTCTTCTATCATTTCCTGCATCCACATGATACTCCAGCCTTCAATTTTTACACAATCGCAAGGGAAAAAAAAAATCAAGAATTTAGTCTAGTGGTGACCGAAACTTGAAAGAGTCGGATTCGAAACCTCCCCACTAGTTCACTCCTTATAAGCCATGACCACACATTTTTTACAATGGTTTCCAACAGGTTCTTTGGATTAAAACAGAGAAATTTCATCAAAGTTTGTAACCGAAATATTTGAATTCAAATCCAACTCCAAATCTCAGTCCCACATTACCAAACAGTGGCAGAGCCCTGAGGAACTGGCAGGGTGATGGCTACCTTTATTTAAAAAAAAACCTATACATTTATATATTTTTAAGAATTGTTGTTTCACCCGCTAACTTTTCCAAAGATTACAACGTTAGTTTCGCATCCTCTGCGGAAATCTTGACTTCGCCTTCACAAAGCTTCATCCAACGACTCAGACAGGTAAGGAATTGAAAACTTTCTTCGCAATAAAGGAAAGTAAATATGGCATTCACTCATTAAACCCAAAAATCCATCAAATTATTACAAGAACAAAAGGCGGAGAAAGATAAGAAAACTACACAAACCACCAAACAAAACAAAATTCAAGAACCAAGTCATCAAATATCGCTAAACTTCAACACAAATTAGCACTTCAATCCACAGCCCATTCAAAGTTTCTGTTCTACAAAGAAAATTAATTGCGAAACGCGTAAGAAAATCTTACCTGGATGGGATATATGATAGAAATGGTGGCTGGAATGGAAGAACAATAGGGTGGAGGTATATTTATAGCAGTTCGGTATATTTGTGATATTTTTTGCGGAATTCAACGAGGAGAAAACACGCTCATAGTGGGGCCCGTCACGAATTGATTCTTCCACTCCGGATTTCCAAATGCCAATATTTGGTTTTATTTGGAAAATAGATATATTAGATTTTGATTCTTTGTTTTTTTATATATAAAAGAAATAGGTCATATTATTTTTTGTTATAATTTCCAAATTAATGATTTTCAGTTTTTTCATATTAATTTAAAATCATTAGTGCTTAAAATTTATAACTGGTATTAATAAATTCATAGCTTAATGATTGTTAATTATCAGTGTTTAATATATTTCAGCTTTGACCCATTGATTTTGAAGAGCGGACAGCAAATATTACAATATTTTAACTCATAGATCGATTTTTCCAACAATGTTTTATGCGAAATTATATGCTCGAATTAATTATTATATAAAATTTGTTTAAATATGATGATTCATTTGTTTATTTTAAGAAATCATTCATGGTTTTTATCATCCGTGGTTTACCAAACAAAATATTAGTAATAATAGAGAACGTGGGAGTTAATGGCCAACGGAATAAAAGTGATTAGCAATAATATTATTGTTTATGTTTAGATAGTGTTCGGGATAGCATTTTGTGAAAGAAAAACTGATAAATCCTTCTTATAAGCTCTTTCAAACACTACCTTAGAGTATCAAAAAAAAATTCATATGCTTTAAAAAATAAAAACAACAACAACAACAACAACAAAGCAATTAACGTATTATCTTGTCTTACTATATTATTATAGTAGAGAGTCTTTAATTAACCAACTTTTAATTAATTTGTGAAACTTGATATTAGATTACGATTATATCCTAACTTAATTCTCAACAAAATCAAAATTATCAGACAAATTAGTCTTATATGGTCACCTCTTTTTTTAGTCACTAGATTTTATCTTATTATCAAAATAACACTCAGTATCTTTGTTATTTTAAAATTTTTAGATTAGATAGTTATTGTTCTTAAAACTTTTTTTAAAATCTCTAATTCATCAAGTGAGTTCTAAAATAACATGAAAATTAATTAACATAAAAAAATTATGTATATGCACGCATCGCGTGTAAGGGACATTAGTTGTTTATTACATATATACTGGTAGACACATTTTGCTCGGTTTTATTCTCTCGTGGACTTGTGATTAACATCAAATTTGATTGAGAAAAAAAAAACTAATCCTAATCCAGTATAATTAGATTTTACATAAATATTTATATTAAATTGTAAAATTATATATATCCATATATATTACGTGTAAACTACGTTTAGTAAAGAATTGATGAGCAAATATATAGGATTGTATGATAAACTAATGGTGTGGCAAAAACAAGGTTGAATACCTCAGCAGATTCTACTCGGAAGCTGCTTAATTAAATGCTTCGTCGTCTTGCCACGAAAGGTCTAAAAAAAATAGTTATCGTTATTGTTAATTTGTAGTTTGGGAGGTATGCTCGTCCCAAACATGGCCTTCGCAAATCACATGTTTCATGTTCGCATCATCTATGATACATACATCGGGAGATTTATATCTGCTGAGACGGGACATAAAATGACCGTTAATTTTGTACGCACTTAGGTATATTGTTTGAAAAAACTTTTAGGAAGTATTTTTCAGTTTTTTTTTAATAAAATTTCAAAATTTTATTAAAAAAAAATTGAAAATGCTTCCTAAAAGCTCTCCCAAAAAATATGTATAAATTAGTTTTTTAAAAAAAAAATTCAAAGAATGCAAAATGCTCCTACCTAAATGTATTAGTTAATTTTTCATATATACTATTTTTTTGATGTAGGTAATTTTTATATAAAACAATTTAGAAATCATATTTGTGTAAAAAAAATTGTTATTTTAACTGAGGGTAACAATTTTTTGAAACGGGACTAGATGATGTTAAAATGGGATTTCCCCTAAATGATGCTTTGAAATTCATATATTTTAAAGGGTTGAAAACCATGGGCAATGGCATCGTTTGACTATTGAATTAATAATATTTCTTATATATTTTAAATAATTGTCATGGTACGTATTAGATTAATACATGATACTCCTTCATATAGATTAAGAAAGTTATTAGAAAAACAAAGTTTAGAAAGAAATTTTTTATTTTAATTTGAGAAAAATAAAAAATTATTGGAAATAGTTAATGTATTTAATTTTCGGGTGATTAGTATATAAAAGATGACGTGCAAGGCATGCAAAATATGAAAATATCATAGAAACACATTGTCCCGGGTTTATCCAATAGGATTGGTGGATGTCAACGAGTCAACCTTATTTTGCTTATCTTTTTAAACATCCTAATTGTTTTATAATATGGGTCGCTCATTATTTTAATTTTTTTTAAAAAAATATATTATGAGTTTAATCTAAAAAAACTTTTTTTAAAAAGAATTACAAAATAAACTTCGACCGTTTTTATGGTTTAATCAGGGATGAAGATGAAACCAAATAATTAACTAAAGAGCGTCAAAATGATTTTTTTATCGGATTAAAGGGATGTTGCTGATAAATTAGTTATAAAAATAACTATTATTATAAATTTAAAAACTAACATACTAGAGAATAAGCAAAGTTAAGGGGACGGGTGGAATCACTGGCCCTCCTAAGCTCCATCCCTTGATTTAATTTTCAAACAAGTCGATTATTCAAAAATATATCACCAAATAGAAAATTAAATTATAGGCATGATTTTCTTTGTTGTCTCGGTCATTGGCTAAATCCCGTCATAGTCACAAATGTGAATGAGAAAAAATTCCATATGTTTTATCTAGTGAAGTGAATGTGATAGTGGGATTGTATTATGTATATTTAATAAATATTGAAAATAAATATAAACAAGTAAATCAACTACAACGTAATTATAATCAGAGATGATTTGCGATGAAAACATGCTACTTTAAAAATTATTTAATTTTTAAAATCCATTTTACCAAAAAAAAAAAAAAAACAAATAATTATGGCATACACGGCAAGCTCTCCAATTCGCCCAAGATAACGCGGGCCAGAACATACTTGGTTGTTTCTATGAACTCTGAGCCGAAACGTCCTGTGCAATTTCATGTTTGTAAGTATTCAGTCATGCGCAAAATGTATACGATTGAGTAATAATATAATTTTAATAAATTAGTTCGTTACTAAATTAGTTCATTGAAGTTATGAGTCAAGTTCATATTTAGGGCTGGCAAAAAATACCGAAATGCCTTCATACCGCCTTTATTGTACCGAAAAAAAACCGAAAATATCAAAAATTTCGGTATACCTTAAATTTCGGTACGGTATGATACAGTACCGAAATTTTCGGTATCGATATCGGTATAAGATTTTCGAATTTTCGGTATTTCGGTATACCGAAAAAAATCGGTATATACGGTATCGGTATGATACCGTGTATACCGATATTTTTTAAAAAAAATATTAAAAAAAATATCGGTATACACGGTATCATACCGATACCGTACCGAATTTCAATATTCGGTACGGTATAGATATGAATTTATGACATACCGAAATTTTAATATACCGACATGTCGGTATACCGAAATTTTCGGTAAGGTATCGGTATCGAAATTTCCGGTTAAGTATGCGGTATTCGGTACGGTATGCAGTATACTGTACCGAACCACCCCTATTCATACTAAGGCTCAAACTTAGAAAAATTATCCATTAACTTCAAGCCCACAAATAGGTCTATTATAAATGGACATCATCCTCTCATTTGAAGGGGTAAGTTCTCATTTGAGCAAACTCTGATGTCTCTAACACTTCGTTCTTGACGCGGATGACAATACAATATCACTTCATTTTGAGGTTAATTCACATGAATGTGGTCTGCAGACAGAGAATTAATAGTCACGCATCCCCCTGACTTTTCATAATTTAGGTAATTGTTTTATTTGGCTACATCAATATGATATAATAATTTCAATTACGTTCAGATTTATTTTTCAAATAACGTGGATAGTGGGTCAATCATATTATATAAATAGGTGTAGCAGGAAATATTGTGTAAGATATCGTTTGGTACTATTCTAAAAGATTGATCCTAAAGGGAACCTCATCCTTCACCAATTTGGAAACCTACATAGTTCATGTCGAGGAACCTGATCCACAGCTTTCGTCTGAATCGGACAGCATCCATTGGGACACATGGTACCGTTCCTTCTTGCCAACCACAACGGCTACGTCGTCCTCGACAACCGGTGGAGACCGAATGGTTTACACATATCGACAGGTTCCTCGACAGGTACTATTCTAAAAGATTGACCCCAAAGGGAACCTCATCTCACATGAGTCAGAGGCACATTCGCTAATATGGGAGTTGTTAGGAATCCGCCGTCTTCATCGTTCAATCCGCCGTGCTTCTTCTTCTTGGATATAATCTGAACCTGCACAACCAAAAGCAAAGAAACAGATAAACCAAAGAACAAGAACAATAACGAGATGGATATTACCGGGGCTCAGACGCTACGACTCTTCGATTCACCAACAATCCAAGATGAAGATCACAAAGGTTCTCCCAACCCAAACTCACGCTCTCTGTTCCTACACAGTAGAAAATCCCTGCCCAACGAGAAAGGGGAGAAAAGAGAAGCAACACACGAAGTACACAAAGAAGAAGACACTTGGTCTCAGAAGCTTCACTCTTTTCTTGCTCTCTCACAATCACTCTCTCACGGTAGCCTCACTCAAGGGAAGAAAGAACTCTCGACACTCAGAAAGAATTCCACGCTGCTGTAAGGAAGGAGGCGCACACTCTTTCCAAATTAGGGAAAAGGGGATTAATATATAGGTTGGGTAGTGGGCTGGGAAAATAAAGGATAGTTGGGCCAAAGCCCAACAAATCTCCATATTTTGGCCCAACATCGATTCACTAGTTCGGAGAGTCACTTATAGTCATCATCATTACCCCACAACAGAACACAAAGTTAGTACGCATCAAAACATGTAGCAAACACAAAGTAAGCTACAAACTACAAAACAAAGTTCACAAAGTTCCCAACAAAATCTGAACTTATGATAAGAGCACACAATTCTCATATAAGAAAAGAATTTTTCAATATAAACATACATTTTACAACCATGTCAAGAAGGTACTGGAATCTAACATCAAAATATTTTATCTCCCAATCAAACTGAAGCATAAACGCAAGCATAATACTCATAATCTTAAACATTATGATAGGAGAAAATATTTCAGCCCGTTGTGGTTGCCTAACATTCCTTCTATCTCTATCCCTCGCTAATTAACAATCATTCAAATCACAAAGATCATTTTTAGGCACATTTTCAGCAATGTCCTCATGCACATCAGCATTAACTTGATCATCAATAACATTTTCAGACAGATTAGCAGGCAATTCATCCACATTAGGCACATTGTGCAATTTTTCAGAATCAAAACATAAATCAGGTAAATGCTCCACCTTGTTTAGAGCAGTGACAGGTTCAAGAATGGGGGAATTAAGAAACTTAACTCTAGATTGCCTACCAAAAACACGAGAATCAAATTCAGCATGACAAACATATAAGTTTCTTCTTTTGGAGGCTTTGAAAATTACTAAACATCTTTTCAAAATTTTCATCACTCCACTACCCCATTTGGCCTGCAAATCATCATCTTCTAAAACATCGCAAGAAATCAGATTATGGCATAAATCAGGCACATGTTTCACATTTTTCAAGGTTAACATATAACCAGAATCAAATTTCAAAGAGACGTCACCAAGACCAACAACTTGACACGATTTATCATTCGCCATACAAAATTGACCCATGGTTCACTTCTTGATAATTAAAAAATATGTTTTTAAAAGGAGACATGTGGAATGTGCATGCAGAATCAACAAGCCATTCATTTTTATTCAAAGAAATAAAATGCACAGAATTCACATTAGGCACATCACATATCTCAGTCACCGTATAAACATCACCCAAATTTTCACTACAAGAAGCCATGTTAGCATTATCATCACGCTGATGTTTCAAATCTTGATTTTGGTTTTGCATAGGCCTAGAACAATCTCTAATGAAATGATCAATTTCACCACAATTATAACATTTTCTATTATTAGATCTCGACTGGTATCTAGTCTTACTCTTACCTCGATTTTCAATAGAAAATTGGTTATGGTTGTCTGAAGATCTTTGAAAACGATTTATTTACCTTTCTCTCACATGCATAACCTCACCCGAATTATTATCACACTTATTAGTTTTTAAATCTATCTCTTTACTTTTTATACCATTCACAATAGTTTCTAATGAAATCTTATCTCTTCCATACTTAATGGCAGATTTCACATCACTGTAAGAATCGAGAATAGCATTTAAAAGCACAATAGGGGTATAATCATCAATATGGTCATCTTCAGTTAGCTTAATATCTTGAACAAGTTTGGTGAACACATCCAGATTTTCATCTATGTCTTTATTCAAATCAAGTTTGAACCGAAAAAAATTTTCAAGCAAAAACAATTTAATAGGCAACGAAGTCTCAGTATAAAGTTTTTCCAATTTTTCCAAAAGTTCCTTAGCCTATTTTAGTTTGCCAACTTTCCTTAACACAGAGTTAGATAAATTCAAAATTATAGAAGAATAAACAAATTCATCTATTTCAGCTTTTTTCTCAGCAGTTTCAGTGTCAGAATATGAAAGGTTTATCGCTTTGAAAACTTTTTGTTGAATCAAAATTCCTTTCATTTTCTGCTGCCATATTGAAAAATCTGTTTTACCATTAAAAGGAACGAGGTTATATCCAGTCAAAGACATTTTTTTTCTTTCACACAGAAAAAACACAAAAAGCAAAACCAACAAATTTTCACACAGAAAACAGTAAACCACACAATATAGATTTCACACAGAAATCTGATAAATCGCACAAATCACAGAGAACACAGCGGAAAATAAATATAACCACAAAGATGAAAATACAACAGTAACCAATCAACCAAGTAAATCCTAGGATTCTATCAGCACGTAATCCCAGCACATAACATCCGCACCAAGCGGTTATGCTTTTAAAGCAATAAAAGAGGTTCCAGCCAATATACCAGAGCGAAACCATAACTAAGAGTTTCAATTTCCGACTAACCAAAATGGCGGAACAGCGGGCAGCACACAGATTCCAGTGGCGGTGTCATATTGGCAGAGATAGCAGACCAGCACCCAACGAACAACAACCAGTACCCAACGAACAACAACCAACAACGCGCAACGACAGAACCTAGCGGCCAATGGACAGCCTAACCAGCTAGCAGCCAGTGGCGATGACGGTCCTAGTGGACAGCTTCAACCCGTGTCTCTGATACCACTGTTAGGAATCCGCCGTCTTCATCGTTCGATCCGCCGTGCTTCTTTTTCATATATATAATCTGAACCTGCACAACCAAAAGCAAAGAAACAGAGAAACCAAAGAACAAGAACAATAACAAGATGGATATTACCGAGACTCAGATGCTACGACTCTCCGATTCACCAGCAATCCACGACGAATACCACAAAGGTTCTCCCAACCCAAACTCACGCTTTCTGTTCCTACACACAGTAGGAAATCCCTGCCCAACGAGAAAGGGAAGAAAAGAGAAGCAACACACGAAGTACACAAAGAAGAAGACACTTGGTCTCATAAGCTTCACTCTTTTCTTGCTCTCTTACAATCACTCTCTCACGACAACCTCACTCAAGGGAAGAATGAACTCTCGACACTCAGAAAGAATTCCATGCTGCTGCAAGGAAGGAGGCGTACACTCTTTTCAAATTAGGGAAAAGGGGATTAATATATAGGTTAGGTAATGGGATGGGAAAATAAAGGATAGTTGGGCCAAAACCCAACAGGAGTTAAATCGAGGGATGTGCACGAGCGGCAGAGATCTGAAGGAGGGAGCAACATGGCAAACCTCTAGAGCATACCCCCACAATATTTCAGCAGGAAATATGCTTCACACGAGGATCGAACCCGCAACGCCGGGGAATTTTTTTTCACGTCACCTCAGGCCTTACCGGGCATCGTTTGGTACTATTGATGTTGATAAGTTGGATTGCCTAGCCCTTGACAAATCAATTTGAATTTTGATGGATGGCTGGAGGTGCACATGAATATCAAGAATGCAGTCGTAGGGGATCGATGCTCATGTAACTAACCTAACGGATAATTGATCTTAGTAGCATGCAGGCGGTTATGCATATAAGAGGAAAAAGCAAGAGATGCAACATGCAAGCTAGGATCATTCTCTTTTCTCTCCTCTGCAGCTGCGAGAGTTTAGCTAATTAGTCGAGTGTTTTGTACGTTTTTCCTATTGAATTCTTGACATGTGTATTGTGATTTCCATATTGATTTTGTGAGATTGATTGTAAACTCAAATCTGTTTTCGATATCTTTGTGATTGATTGGGCAAAGTGGATGTAGGATCAATCCGAACCACAATATATCGTTTTGTGCTCTCCGTTATACGTTTCTCGTTCTTTGCTCAAATGTATATGTGACAAAATGTGACCAAGTGGCAAGTTCTTAATTTCTTTTTCGTAACAACCGAAAGGAATATATAAAGAAGACTTGGGATATGCCCAGAGTAAATTTTGATTGAGTAATATAATTTATCCATTAAAAAAGAAAAAGGAAATGGAAGCAAACTTCCAGGAAATAACTTCTTTTGGAAGCAACACCTGTAATTACTTTTCTTCAACAAATAGTCAATTGACGTCATCATGGGTGACGTTTTGTGTGTGTGCGTGCGTGTTTTCACCCAAAGTTTGTTAAAGAGTTAATCATTAGCATGTTAAAAACAATTAAAAAATGTTAATCATTAGCTAGGCAGTGAATATTTTTCACCGTGTGTAATTAGATCCATCAAAACGGACATACGGTCAATTTATCTTATTATTAAAAATAGACGGATTGAGTTATTAATTTAATAAGTGGCATGAAAACGGACCAGCCCATCCTCTAAAAAAAACAGAAAAAAAAAAAAAAAAAAAAAAAACGGACCAGCCCATTAGGGCAACGGGTTCGGGTGGGACAGGTCAGGGCCATAATTTTTTTCAACATTTATTTGTTATATTGTTTTGATAGTTAGATAAGGTTGATAAGTTTTGAAATGATTTATGAACTATTTATGTATTTTGAATTATTTATAATGATTTATTATGTTTGATAAAATTTTAACATTTTATATTATTTATAATGTTTAATGTATGATTGATGGATATTGAAATAGTTATATTAGTTATAATCATTTATATGTGATTATATGTTGATAAACTTTGAAATATTTATATTATTTATAATTTATAATATTTATGTTTGAATTTTTTTAAAAAAATGGAGATTTTTTAAAACATTTAGGCGGTTATGACTTGGTTGTGTGTTGACCTCACCTGCCTGCCTCTTATTATTTACTGGCATGCTAAAGCGGTAGACTTACCCGTTTGACAAATCTAAATATAACACATTTAGGCAGGTTTTTTTTAAAATATTATATAATAAAAAAATATTTATAAAAATATAACAAAACTATAAGGTTTGTAAAAATATAATAATCCGGGACTTGAAATCCCGAATTCAACAGAGATTGTCATGAGATCTCTGTCAAATTCCCAAAAAATTGATTTTAAAAAGATAGAAAAGTGATAATTACCTTCTCCATTTTCAATAAAGAAGCCGTTGCTCCACTCATTCCACTATCATTTGTTCTCACTCCAATTATCATGTTGATTTTCCCAACAGCTCACATGAAATAAAAATTTCCCAATTTCCCCCACTACTATCCTCTCATTACATTATGACTTGTTCTAATTTTTTTCCTTGTTCCTTCTTGAAAAGTCTCTGCTTCCTCATCTTCTCTCAGTGTTGCTATTGTTGAGGCAAGTCTATTTCATAATATTCATTGTAATGTTATTTTTTATAATATTTTATTTTATTGTGTATTATTGTGTTCTAATTTTAGTTAAATATTATCACAGCTTGATTTAATCGTCATTTGAATTTTGATGTATTTCTTCTCAGATTTGTTCTAGGTAAGCATCATCTATTTTTAATTTTGTTTTGTTGTACTTAATACTTTCATTATTATTTTTATTTAGTTGGTTATTTGTTATTATTTCTTTGAAAATATTTTAAGATTATAATTTAATCGATGATTGATTTTATTTTATTATGTTGTTAACATGTAATTATTATAATGATACTTTCTGTACGAAGCTATGATAAACAAGTTTTTCTTAATTAAATAAGAAAGGGTTGTTATTTTATACAAAAAACGACAATTTTCTAAGTTTTTGATTTTATTTTTTTATCAATTAAATTAAATTAATTAATACTGAGTTTTAAAAAATAAAATGTTATAATAAAAAAATTCGTAAATTTATTTTGTACTTTTTGTGCTATGACATAAGAAATTAACACTAGTTTATTTAATAGAATTGATATTATTTATTTTGTGCATTAAGAATGATAAAAATAGTATATTAGAGAGATTGCTACGTACTATAAAATAATACTAAATAAATGATAAAATTATCTATTGCTACCACCAAAATTAAAAACATGTGATTTAATATATTTTAAAGTATAAATAATTCTCCTCATATTTATAAAAAATATCATTTTTTGCCAAACTTAATAATACACATTATATATTATTAATTAATCACTTTATATTTCAACATACCAATAAATTACATATCTTATATTTTTTTACTTCATTTTAAATTTGAAAACTCATTTTTTCTAAAATGATAGTAAATTAATTTTATTAATTTTAATTAGTTAAAATTATAGGTTTTTTCTAAAATGTGTCAAATTTTTATTTATTTATTTGCTCGTTAATCTCTTTTATAAATAAATTATATTATAATTTAAAAAATTTGTAATCAACTTTTTAACCTAGTAAAAAATTATTCTACGTTGCGAACAACAACATTAATATTTTTAGTTCCATAATGTTGATATTATATATTTATTGTTGGATATAGAAATGGACGTTGTGAGCGCATTACTCTACATTGGTGGTCATGTTATTGTTCAAAATGATAGGGTCGGATATAGCATACCAGCAACTAGACCCATGAAAATCTCACGTTCGATTACATTTGCCCAGTTGGTGAATAAGGTGCATCGCCTCCTACAAATAGATCCATCACAATTCAGTATTAAACTATCTACAAAATATTCTTACGAAGTTATGTCTCGTCATATCGAAGAGCATGTGTACATCACAGATGATGAGAGTCTATAATTCATGTTTGATTCATCGCTACTACATTGTTTTTACCTGTATGTTGAATCATCACCAGTATCTTATGAGGTGTATTGTGATCATGAGACGTTCATGCCAGAGATAACACAAGGTTTGAGTACAATGGATTTCAATGATCCGCCACAAACTTCTACTCGCCACATAGATATCGCAGGTTCAGAATTGTATTCTGGAATTGGTACGGGCAATTGGGATCATCACATCATGGTTCCCACGGAAAAAGATCATGGATGGGCCCAAAATGAAACATTGTCATGGGATTTATATTCACGGCCTTGGGATCATCTTATCACGAATCCCACACGAGAAGATGCAGGACCTAGTGGGCAAAAGACACCTCGAGTTTTGGATTTTAATTATGGGGATGCTGGAAATATGCCAAATTCAATTACAAGAAATATTACTGAGGTACATGATCTATTTGCTGACAGTTCTCACCATGTAATGAGTAGCGACAGTGATCCCGATGCAGCATCAAGTGATGGGCAAGAATATGACACCCAGGACATGGAAGCACGACAGGGTGAGGGCACATCATCGCAAATCCCAAACTACGGCGGGGAAACACTTATTGCACAGAACATTCCTCGTGATGGTTCCGTAATGCGTGATATTCCTCAATTTTTTAGCACAGTTTATGATGAACAAATTCCAGATTCTTTTTGGTCATCATCTAGATCACGGACTAAGTTTTACGACCCTGAAAGGCCTGAACTTTGTGCGAAAATGGTTTTCAAAAACAAAAGTGAATTAATAGCATCTGTGAAGGATTTTTCTATTCGAATTGCAAGACGTGAATATCAATTTGTCCAAAGTTCTCCAACAATATGGAAGATCAAGTGTAAGAACTTTTCTGTTGGTGGCAATTGTGGTTGGGGACTTCGAGCATCATTCAAACAGAATATCGGTTTTTTCATGATAAAAAAGTATGGTGGGGAGCATACATGCGTTTTTAGCCAAGTGGGCATAGATCACCACAACCTTGACGTAAATATGGTGGCAAGCACACTTTTTGGTATTGTACGTTGTGATCCTGCATATGAAATCAAGTATGTCAGAGAGAGTATCAAAGGAAGATATGGCTATGATATATCGTATGCTAAGGCATGGCAGAGTTTGAAGCGTGCAGTGGAGATTATATATGGTACGTGGAAAAGCTCTGTGTCATTGCTTCCAAAATATATGAGTGCTTTCTCTAAGTATAATCCAGGGACTATTGTAGAGTGGAAGCACCTTCGACAAAACAATCATCCCCAAAAAGTTTTAAACTTCGTATTCTGGGCCTTCAAGCCGTGTATAGATGGATTTCGGCACTGTCGAAGAATAATAAGTGTTGATGGCACACATTTGTATACCAAATACAAGCATAAACTACTTATTGCAGTGACTTTGGATGCTAATAATCAGTTCTTGCCTCTGGCATTTGCGCTCGTCGATGAAGAAACTTACGAGTCTTGATATTGGTTCTTGAGTAACGTTGCACAACATGTGACAGGAGGTTGTAGAGGAGTGTGTCTTATATCTGATAGGCATGCAGGTTTAACAAGTGCGGTGCAAGATCTTCTCGACTTTAGACCTCCATGTGGTGTCCATCGTTTTTGTTTGAGACATGTGTGTTCTAATTTCAATAATAGGTTCAAAAACATTCATTTGAAGGACTTATGTTGGGAAGCAGAGACACAACATCAAATAGAAAAATTCAATGCCACGATGGAAGCAATCAAGTCAAAAAATGTAGCAGCTTTCAATTATTTGGCTAACATCCCGAAAGAGAAATGGACACTTGCTCATGATGATGGTTGGAGGCGTGGGATAATGACGACAAATATGTCTGAGTGTATAAATAGTGTATTGAAAGGGGCTCGTCGTCTTCCTATTACCGCAATTATGGAGTTAACCTTGCAGCGATGCGTGCAATATTTCATACAAAGACGGGGACGAAGCCAAAAAATGATGGAAAAAAATCAACCTTGGACTGATTTTGCTTGCGAAAAGTTTGAGAAGTGGTCGAGAAAGTCAATTGAACATAGAGTTGTACAATTTGACCAAAGGGATCAGATGGCATCCGTTGCAACTGGATCAAGACCGGGGAGTCAACATCACATACAAGTTGTCAAGATCTCTACTCGTGATTGCACATGTGGGAAGACAACAATATTTGGAATCCCTTGTTCACATGTTATATGTGCGTCAAAATGGTTTCGATTAGATCCTGCACATCTTGTTCAACCATGGTATGCACTTAGCGAATATGTCAATACTTATGATGGTAGGTTTTATCCTGTACATGATGAACAATATTGGGATGAACCGGCATTCCAATTACAACACAATCCAGTTCGACGAGAGAGGATAAGGGTTGGCAGAGATTGCACGACACACATTAGAAATGAGATGGATCAATCTTCCAACCAACAGAGACGTGGAAGGTACATGTGATATATAATGATATATTATCTAACTTTTAATTTAGTGAATACTAGTTTAATTATTATCTATTCTCATCACATGAATTGTATAGTTAAATGCTTTTATTTTTACAAGATATGACAATAATTTTCTGTGTTTTCATCACAAATACATGACAAGTCATTGGGGGGATGATTGATGAAGCTCAAGGATACGAACCATTCATATTTGTTGGATATTAAGTGTTTGGTAAATTAAGTGTTTTGTAAACACATAGTTGATTAAACTCTATTTGTTGGATATTAATTATTTTGTAAAATATTTCGTAATCTACATACCTCGACGCATACCAAATTGTCTAAGACATCTCTCTGGTCGGTGCATTTCAACAATATCGAAATGTATCAGCGGGCATGCGGACCGACATAAGAGATTTTTGTTTCCTTCAAGGTACATATTCAACTCCGGTGAATCCATATCATATAGTGTCCACTTAAACTATCGAAAAACAAAAGTACAAATATTGGAATTCTTATCTTAAAATATTATAAAACATTTATAAATAAATAGATGGTGTAACAATTTACCTGTCCGTCTACCATTATGTCAATCATATCCCTCATTGTACGAACAGAATGACGTACGGTTTGCACCCATGAAAACCCAGGCTTCCATCTATGATATGAAAAAAAATTACAATTTAGGAAATCAATGAAAGTATTAGAAGCATACTAAAAAAATATTTTATTTGCAAAATACTTTGCGCCATAAGGTGGGAACGGTAGACCCTGAAGCACATCTGCAACTTGATCTGATTCTAGCTGGTTTTGTTGTACCCTGTCTGGCGTCAGAAGTGTAATCCTTGACCACACCCAAATCTGCAACGATATACAATATACACGTCACATAACAATATTATAACAAGCACAAATATATTTCTATATAGGTTTAACCGTACCTGAAGTAATTGTAGAGGCCCGCAAATGTCTTTCTTCAACACCAGAGAGTTGTTGCATAACTCTCGATAGAGATATGCCAGTACAGCGGAACGCCAACTATATGTAATCACTGTATCAATATCCTCAAGAAATGATAAATACATAAGCTTCACTGCCGAACTCTCTGAGTCTGAAAACATGCATCCACCAATAATCAGTAAGGCCACACAACGAGAATATTTCACAACATCATCTTATGTACTCTCGTCATGAATCATATGATCCAGACAGTGCTTGCGTATAGCGCCAAGAGAAAGATGACCACCTTTGATTTTATTAGGCTCTGGCATGAAACTCAACCAATATAAACACCGTTGTTGCAACTCATTTTTTCTATACTTGGTATCTACACCAGTTATGGGAATTCCATCTATATTCAAACCTCAAATTAATGCCACGTCCTGCAAGGTTATCGTGGTCTCACCGACGGAAAAGCGGAATGTGTGTGTTTTTCGGTGTCATCTCTCTACAATGGCTGTAAGCAAATGATTATCGTAATATTTTATCGGACCACACTGTAAGATACCATAAAATCCCATACGCGCCAAACATATACGAACACGCTGGTGAATTCCTTTACTATACAACATCCAAAGAGAATTATCGGAACGACGTGGATGTATAAGTGAATCAATGTTATCGGCATTGATATTGTTCGAAATATGTCTATCTTGTAAATATAAAATATTTTCTGAATTTTCCGTCATCCTGCAATTAATAAAATCTTGATTAATTTTTTTTTTCAAATATACTGACAAATAATACAACTAGCTTATATATTACAATTTTTTATTACTCGATAGATTTCATAATGATAATTTTATTATTCAAAACTGTTATTCATTTATTTTTTATTATTTAAATAATAATATCATAATATATCATCAAATATTTATTTATAAATTTAAAATCATAATTATATGAGTATATATTAAGGAAAAAAATAATTTTTTTCCAACTATTTCATGCAATTTAAAATAATTAAAAATAAAATTAAAAAAATTTAAATGGGATTTATATTATAAATAATTTTATACTCACTCTAATTATTATTCAGAATATATTACTTATTATCCAAAATTATAATATATTATTTATAAAAAAATTAATCGTTAGTAAAATTTTAAACAATAATAATAATTTTAAAAATATTATTACTATTTTAATTTTAAGTCAATTCTTATTTATATTATTGTTAAATTTATTTATTATATATTTTTTAATTAATATTTATAGTGATTTTACGTGGTTTGGAAATTAATATTAGTGGAAATTTTAGTAATAAATATAATATTTAAATTTTTATAATTCTTTAATTTATAAATTAATTTTAGAAATATTAATTTTTTTCAATAATATTAAAGATATATTACTATTTAATATACAATGATTCTTATATCCACATATAAAATAAAGATCCATTAAGCTTTAATTTATTTTTTCATGATTAAAGTAATAAATATATTTTAATTAATTATAATAATTAGGTGATATTTTAAGAAAATTAATTATCTATCGAATTAGTTTAAGAATATATTTTTAGTTAACACGTAAGTATTTGGGTCATTGCATTACAAAATTAATCCATCATTAACAATAACAATAAAATAAAATTAGTAATAGAATAAAAAACAGTTAAGAAAATAAAATCTAATTTAAATGAGTGTTGTTACTATTAAATTAACAATCATAACAAAAATATTAATTATAAATTAAAATAAAATAAACGATTATTTTTTATAACACAACAAACATTACGAGCAAAACCGAATTAAATCATATTGTAACATTTAAACAAAGTTCTAACACAATATATAACTAAGTAAGCACAAACATATAACTAAGTACAAATTATAACGTACAATACTACTACATTAAATCTACTTACCTCAAGGAACCCAGAACCGGCGAAGAGAAGAAATTATAACCGTCTGAATAAAAAAGAAAACAAAGATAAGAAGAAGTGAGAAGAATGGAGATAGAGGCACGCACAAGGGAAATTATTGCGGTGGGATAGGATAATAAATAATAGATCTGTGCTTATTTTATTATTTTAATTGAATCCGGAGCTGTTAGCTCCGGATTCACTTTTTTTTAAAAAAAAATCATAGTTTTTTTTAATATTTTTAAAGAATTCAACAGATATCAACATGATAATTGGAAATTTGGAATGAGAACATATGATAGTGGAATGAGTGGAGGAACGGCTCCTTTATTGGAAATAGGGAAAAAAATTATGAATCAAAAAAAATCACAGTTTTTTTTAATATTTTTAGAGAATTCAACAGATATCAACATGATAATTGAAAATTTGGAATGAGAACATATGATAGTGGAATGAGTGGAGGAACGGTTCCTTTATTGGAAATAGGGAAAAAAATTATGAATCCGGATCTGGGTTCGGTCGATGCTGCCCTTAGGATTGCTACCCAAGTGCAGATCGAATGGCTAGAATCAATCTGCAGATCAAATGATTTGATCTGCAGATTGATCTGGATCGTTCATGCTGCCTTGGGGTAGCAAGCCCTAAGGGCAGCATGAACTGATCCCCGGATCTGACCACTTTTCTATTTATTTCGCAAGTTCTATTTTTTTAAAGCAATTTTTTGGGAAGGAAGAGAGATCTGACATGATCTCTGTTGAATCCGGGACTTATTATATTTTTACAAGTCTTATAGTTTTGTTATATTTTTATAAATATTTTTTTATTATATAATATTTTAAAAAAAACCCCATTTAGGCTTCATTTAATAGTCTATATTATTGTTTGATAACTTATATTATTAATATGTGTATAATTTATCTTATCAAATCTCACGTTCTTCTCATCATATTATTTATTTATCTATTAATTATTTATTTTACATCAATCAAATCATCAGTTATTTATCTTACATCAATCAAATCATTTAATTTAAATTACTATATTACCTCTTATAAATAATATTATTCATATTTTATTTATTGGTAAAATGGTAAAATGGTAATTTGTCATTTTTTAATATAAAATTTTATCAATCAAATCAATAAATTATAATTCATCAATCAAATCAAATATTATATTCACTATCATTTTTTATTTATTTTTTATTACTTTATATTACTTATTTATGTATTATTTATCTCATCATACCTACCAATCGATACCTAGGGAGATTGTGAGAAAAAAACTTTTGATTTAGTGAACCTCGCATTGTCTCTGTCCAATCATTAGTATTAGTAAACGACGTTATTTTTTCAAATGAAAAAAAAAATTGCAACTGAATTTTGATTAAATATTCAATAAAACAGCCATAAAAAAAATTATTCAATAAAACAAAGTTTAAGATCTAAAGCTTATTGTTAGCTCAAAATTATAGTTGTTAGTCAAGACATGATTTTATTTTTTTATACTTCTGACAGTACAGATGTCATACTATGCAACGGATGAATGAGGGGCTACAAATATATTTCTTTACTATATTATAATACATAAACCCCATAGAAAAACCATATTTGGTCATTTTAATGTATTTTCAAATTTACCTTTAATAATTTTTCTAATTTATTTAATAATGGAGGTCCAAAAAAGTAAATTTCTTATTCAAAAACTTCCCACATTTTGTTCTACTATCCGTGTTATCCTAACCACTATCACATGACGCGTCGCATGTACTCCGTGTATTCATATATGTGATATCTAAAGTAAAGCACACACCTCCTTGGATTCATGGGCCTAATAGACAAACACATTATTGAGTGGATATTGGTCATATTCATTTCGTATCGTAGGTGTTGTCTATAGGAGTTATTTGTCTTACCCATTAAAATTTAGTGTTCATTTTTATGGCTTACTATATTAAACATCGTAGTGTCAGTAGCTTGAGCTAACTTTAACGCACGAGAATTTTCCATAAGATCACTCATCCCAAAATTTCTTGGTCATGTGTGCTTAACCCGAAATATGTGAAGCAACATATCCGAAAACAATTGAAATGTTTGGTTTTATCTCCTGAATATCGATTGATTATTCTTCATTTTATCCAATGTTTGGCTCAAATTTTACAAATGATTTATACGATGCATCATTCTCTTATCCACATATATTGTTTTATTATATCTCTATCTCTATCTCTATCTCTTTTTTATATACTCCCTACATATATGGCTACGTCCCACTCATTTAGACTATATTTTATTTTTCATCCGTTTCAAATAGTTTAGATTTCATATTTAATGTTATCTCTCTTTTTTTAAACAATATATCCCTATTAAATTAATATCATTAACTACTTGTACAATTATTTTATTATACTAAAATCTTAATTAAATAAGGGTAAAATGTTTTTTTTTTCTATAATTTACTTTTACTTTCTTAATTTGTGTGAAAACATATACTTGCTTATTGACATGAGACGGAGGGATTGGAGTATTAAGTTTGAGGAGATTGGTGTGTTGGCATGACCACTTCTCAATTTTTTATCTGTTGATGACTATTTAATTACAACAATGTCAATTTTCGTCTTTTTTTTTTGTGCCCTTATATGGATTATTTTTTATGAAAGCAACATTTTGTATTTTTTTAGTATTTATTTTTTCGATTAAAAACAAATTATACAATTACGCAATGCATGTACCCGAGTATTAGTTTATACTAGCATACGACGCACACGCGTTGCGTGTGTAATATAATTAACAAATATTTTATGAATTTGTTTGTTGAGTTGTACCAATTTTTCACTGAATGTCTGCTACGCAAAAAATAAAGAAAAAATAACAAATTTTTCGAACCAGGTTTCTGCTCATTTTGCTTCGGAATTTTTTTTTCTTGTCTGGGATAAAATTTTCCGTAGTCTAGCCAGAAAACACAACAAACAAATTAAAAGGCACGACCATTGGCACACAATTCCAAATTTTCAACATATAACTAAAAATAAAAGCTCTTATTTTTCTTCTTTGGCGCTTTACTGGAGAAAAATCTACGTATCCGGGCGTTTGCAATGAAGTGCTTAGAATTGGATAAATAAGATCTATAAATCGACCAATTTTTGGCTCCTGCCGTAGCTAAATAACTCCCGAGAAAACCTAGTTTTTCATGAAACGGAAGAATCAGTCGATCGATTTCCAAAGAACGCTTTTATGCTCTGTAATAGGATGGGGATGGGGTTTTCTTCAACGAGTGTAGTTGGGATCTGTTTCTCTTGAAAAAAGTGGACACATTTGCTTTGATAGAGAGGCGAGAGTTAGAGAAACTGAATGAATTGAACGTGGATTGAAGAGTATGAGATGAAAGACATTCTAGATAGATTAAAAAACAGACCATAACACAATGAGTACTTATTATACATTGCTCAAACTTAATAAATAATAAAAGATTATGCATCATTCAATGAATCAAGGATACTACTCTAACCTTATCCAATGAACAATGGTGAAGTAAAATGATTCGATTGGCTTGATTGATTGCTATAACGTACCTTAGATCAAATCCTAGTTAACTAATTTTAGCACCACGATAAATTTTATAAGAATGTTAAATTTACACTTCTTATTTAATATCTTTTTTGAAAATTTAAATTTCAGAAATTAATTATTATAATTATTATCTCGAACTTGAAATCCTATCTCAACATTAAAACCATTTCATGTAAATTATGGATGGGATTGATTTATATCCCATGAATCAAAAAAAAATTAATCTATGATAAAACCATTATCAGTTTCTAAATTACAAGTTTAATCATTATTATCTTAGAAATTTAATCAAATTAATTAAATATTAAAATCTAATAATTACTTTAAAATTTTTAATTTATTTTACTATATTTACTTCTTAGATTTGTACGAGACCTGTTTCAATAGAAAATAAAACCAATTGTTTCGCATAATTTCTTGAATATTTGCATCGAACAATAACTTCAAGGATAAATTAAAATCACGTTGAAAAGGGACATAGAAAAAAAAGTAAAAGACGATAATTAGGGGGAAAAAACTGAAAATCACACAGAAAAATCACTATAAATTGGCCTATCTACACTCTTCAACCTCAGTGTTGTAAGATTGAACATGACATATTATTTCTCAACAAAAGCATCTTATATAGAAGTTCAAATATTTCTGCTGCGACCTTGGAACTGCAATGAATCTTGGAACAAATGAAAATCGCCTCAGGCATGAACCTGAATCATCATCGAACAAGAACGATCATAGGGCTATCTCACGGAGCGACTCTGCAAACAAAAACATAGTCTATTAACATATATAGTTAAACAGTTTAAGACTGTGTTGATTGATATCACATGTTCAGAACAATGTTTGAAGTTCACTAATGCTTTAATTGGCATGCATTACCATTTTCGAGTGTAAGAAGGAAGATTACCTGAATTCTACATTTGAACTGATGTTGTGGTTTGTTCCGATAGTACATTTTGCCTTTTCTCGTCTACATTATCCTCAACTTCTATATCCGTGGGATCGTTCAATTCTTGTTCGTTAGGAACAATGAGCCTGCCAGAATCAGTTCTTTCACCCTCTTCCCTTGGTTTCAAGTCGTCAACTATATCATCATATGCAAGATTATTCAAAATCTCAGGGAGCGTTAAGCCGTGTTCCTCATCGTACTTTGACGATCCCATTTCAATGTCGATTTTTTCTTTGGAGCTTTTCATACCTCCCATGTTCATGAAATCATGATCCGTAGGTTCCACCACCACACTTTCTTCGTCGCGGACAAATGCTCGAAAATCATTGATTGAAGGTGGGATCTTAGAGAAGAAGACTTCTTTGAGGTTCTTGATCATCCCTTTGTTATATGGATTCTCCTTTTTATCGTATCGATACCTGAAGTTCTCGTATGTAGTCTGCATATGTAAACGTTTAAAATTTAGGCATAATTAACGGACTCTTATTTACAGTTTTCGAATATAAAGGTGATTTTTTTTTTCATAATTTTGAAAGAAAACTCACCTGATTCGTGCTAATCAGATAGAAGTGGAAAACTGAGAGGCCACCAACAAACCAAACAGCAATGAAGCAGTACACGATGAGTACAACCGATAAAATATCTCTCGACATGGATGTAAATATGTTGCGTTTCGGTCGGACAATGTTGATCCAAGAGACGACAAAAACATAAATGCATAAAATCGTCGATGTTGATATAAACATGTAGAAGAACCTATAGTTCCGCTGCATAAAATCACAACAGATGACACTGTCACTTACAAGAGCATGATATGTGTTATGATGAAGAAGTTTATGGAGAATAGCTATTTCGGCAAGCTTATAACAAGACGGCTTCTCAAGATTTAGTGTAGAGCCATACGTCATGAAAGGTTACAGCAAATATTAACAGTGCAACCCAAATCCTTTTTACGACATAGCTCAAACAACAACTTTTCAATTGTTCTGCAAAGAAACCATCACATAGAAATAGCAGGGGAAACTGCTCCTCCACCACAGTTAGTGAATCATCGGATTTGAGTTTGTAAAAAATGGGAACATTAAGGTAGTGTTTGGAAGAGCTTCTAGGAAGCACTTCTCAGCTGTTTTGAAAAATTAAACCGATTACTATACTGAATGTTTATACTTTAGCCATCAAAATTTGTTTTAGAATGTCAGAATACTCACTATACCAATGCATTGACCAACCCATGGACAGTGGTGATCGAATCTCTGAACACAGTTGTTGCAGATGGAGCAATGAGATGCACGAGGTGGACGGTAGAGTAAACACGTGTCACAAAATTTCACTTTGACCGTGTGCCCATTTACAACGACATCTTTTGTACGAGGAAGTTTCAAATGAGGAGTTCTACCATTGACCCACTCCATTGAAGGGGTGTTTATTTCAAATGTTTCATCAGATTCCGGAGGTTTTGTATTTCTAGGGACGATTCCCGGATCTCTGCTTGAGGTGAGGAAGAGGAAGAATACATCCTGCAAAAATATATAGGATCAATATTCTCAATAAAGCTCCTTCAGTATGCTTTATATAGAACAGCTCTCGATTTTCATAATAGTTTTATCTTCATGGCACGAGTATAAATCCAAATTTACCAATCGTGATCTACACAAAATTGTAAACCGCTCGAAAATCAGTCAACTTACCAACATGGTTAGCACTATAGCTACAGTAAGTACTGGATACCAAGGATTGGCATTCTCGCCTTCTTTGATGTTGTGTTTAATGACTAACAGAATCTTTATACAAAACGCCAGGGCCGGACCAACAATTAAAAACGTGGACAAGAACAAAGAAGACACATCGGGTCCGAAGATCAATCTCCCCCCTAACAAGAATTTCTGTAACAAGTGAAACAACAAAAAACATAAATTAATGAACAAACCATATCTGCGACCATCATAACTGTAAAGTTATATATACTAATATGTATCCACCCCACTGCAACTAGACAAAGATCAGTATTGTCAATATAAGCTCTATTACAATTTACAGTACTAGGAATGAAGAGGAAAATATTTACAAGAAATACATACTAGCATGCATACACACTACAAATGTACATTTGAATCTATCATATAACAAATGAAAATTCAAATCAAACCGGGAATTTCAGATCTACACTGGAAAACATCAGAAGGGCTCTTCCAGTAAAGTCCAAAGCATCAAATGATAAATCCAGTAATGATCCTAAATACACAGTTTATTAGCTTTGATCTTACTTCCAAGACTTGTTCCCACCTCCTATTAAAAGGCCAAGATTTGATGAAAAAAGAAAGCCCATTTTTTAAAAAAATCAAGAAACATCACGTATCATATTCAAGAATACCCGACAAACGATTGATTAGAAGAAGCATAAAGAACAAGAGATTACATTGCTTCCCCTCCAAACTTGATAAAGCCTCCTCGGATGGGGCCTTCCGAGGTCCATACAGATTCAATGCAAGAAACAGACAACCCAAAGCTAAATTCGGATTGTCGTTGAATTCAACCACAAAAGGCTCTATTTTCCCTCTTCTTTGTGTTTCTTGGCAGCAGCCCACATGGAGAAACACGTCCAAAATCTCAAAGCTCGTGTCTTTTCATCATTATCAATCATTCATCCAGTGTTTCTTGGTCTAAATTTCAAGAAAATACGGGAAAGTATTAGGCCAGAGAGAGAGAGTCGGCAAAATGTTGGAGATGGGATGATCAAGAAACAGCTGCCATTTTGCTCGCTTTGTGTCTGAAGAAGACGGATCTTCTTATGAATAATGAATATTTTGTTCCTCTTTAAATTATTTCGCCCTTTGAATCCTTTTTTAAACTTATTTCATGTTCTTTTCCGATTATCTGCTGAATTCTAAAGTCTTGATTTATAATAAAAACATATATATAAATCATATATTATATTGTAAAATAAACAAAAGATTTCAGTTACATTCTGTCTCAAAGGTGTCACCTAACTCGCTGTTTCTCTCTCTTCTGGCAGATTGCGCTGCCGAGGCGGGGCGGAGGTTCCCATTTCTGACCTTTTTTCCCGGGTACGAAATGGAAATATGCTGTTCATTATTTGTAAGGGAAAAATTAATTTTTTATAACTTATCTTATCATTTTGTGAGTTTGATCTCAATTCCATATTATTAAATTTCAATTTTGATTTTATATTTTTTCCAGTTTCGATAATTTTAGTGATTTTTAAATGGAAGTGATAATGTGAATGACACGATACACATCAATATTGCATTGATTCCATGTCAATGTCAAATCGAAAAAATAATTAAAATTGGAAGAAATAAAAAACATAGTGAACTATAATTGCATAAATGACCAAAACCGCTAGAGTCAAATATATAAGACAAAAACAATTTTCTCTATTTTTTATATCAAGATTTTAATTGTCTTTTATAAATTTAAATTAAATAAATTTTGTATTTATAAAAATGACATCATATTATTTATCCATTGTTTTGGTACTTTTTGGACTTTCGCTATTCGTTTTTCATATATTAACAATTACTATAATTTCCACGGTAGAAGTATAGAAAATAGATTTTGTATTATCATTGATCTACATTTATGTTATTCGATCTATATTTGCAGTCAAAAGTAATATTTTTGACATAACAGATAATTTTTTTATGAGTTGGGTCGGAAGAGATATTTATCTCACAAAATTGATCTGTGAACAAAAGTTTTGTGTTGATAATATAGTTGATATTACATGTTTAAAGTACAATATAAATTTCAATTGCTTTTTCTCGAATGATTTTATGCATAATTCGAGTGCAATTAACTTAACTCTTAAGATCACTTTTAACAAAAAAAATAACGATTTTAGAAAATGAGGTGGATGCATGTCTTGGGCCAAATTTTCAAATATTGTAAAAAAAAAAATATTGAAGAAGTCAACAACGGACCACATTTGGGCATAACACGACATTGGTCAACTTGTATTGATTATCAATTCCTCTTTGACAACTATATATAACGTAACCACTCGTGACATAAAAATAAATAGCATTCAATATAATTTTTAATTCTATATATAATTAGTTGTTGCTGTTCACCCAACGTGCGGGCACATTATCACCGTGCTCAAGTCTATCTTGAAAAGAGGATCCTTTTGTGGGATTTTATTTGTCAGTGAAACTCCTTTTTTATTATTTTTAAAAGAAAATATTCCTTTATAAGTCACATTTTTTTAAATCTCAAATATACAGACTTACATTATATTTAGTAATATTTTGTATATTATTTTACTAATATATCCATATTAAATATATTTTAAAAATTATGAAATTATTTTTTGAATACATTAAATAAGGATAAATGAAAAATTTGTATATAATTTACTTTTTCAATGATTTTTTTTACTCTATGTGAAAAAAGGTTTATATAATCGATACGGAGTGAATAACACGTTCATGTTTATATATATATAAAGCAATTACACAAATGGACTCATGTAGCAGTTATTTCATATTGTCATTATTTTATTTAGGAGCATATTTTACCATTTAGTAACCAATTCGAATACTCTTCACAGGTCTCCCATGCGAGATGTGGTATCACTAGAAATAAAACGAATGGAGTGAAGATTAGTAAAAAAAATAAAAAATAAAAAAATAGCATCGAATTCAGTTTGAATTAACTATATTTGAGCTCAAAACTTTTGACTCAATTTCAAGTCAAAATTTTCGATCTTTTTTGTGAGTTGTTCAAGTTATTTCTCAAACATTAAAGTTCGAAAGCTCGAAATGTGTGTGAAGCTCGAAATTTATATATATTTAATGTATCATTATTTAAATTGACAAAATATTAATGCTCGCAAGTAGCTCCCGAACAATAAACACAATAATTTTGGCTCAAATTTAGTTGTAAAAAACTTTCAAATGTTTTTGAGTTCAACTCGAATTAGATAATGCCATGTGTAAAAATTAAATAAAAAAAAAACTAAAAAAAAACACCTTTTAAGGCTTAAGCTACAAAATATAATTTAGGCCCTTATATTAATTTCTCATGAAAAAATGCTTATTTTCACTCTTATATTTATGAGTTGATATCGTGATAGACGAATCGTTTCGATCCATATCTATATAGTTTTGATATAAAAAATAATACTTTTTTATGAGTCAAAACAAATATAAGATTCGTCTCGCAAAATTCATCCACGAGACGTCCTCATAAAATTTTGGTGAATATATTCGAACAAATTATTTCTTCTTTTCTCTCCAAAAGAAAAGAAATTATCCCTCAGGTTCTTACACATAATTTATTTGTTCAAAATTTCCCAATATTTACCTTTGGATTCTTTTATTTAGAATCGTATGGGTGACACGTCTGTTGGATGCGTTGACTACCTAAAATCTTTTACTCCAAATAATAATTTATCTCTCAACTCCATACAAATAAGAATAAATGGAAACCTGTGATTAAGATAAATTCAGAGCTGGAATAATGGGAGTGTCCCATCAATCCATTTACATACATGTAAACGCATAAGTCATAACTTTTTTTTTCTTTTCTTTTTCTTATTTTAGTTTTTTTTTTTCAATATATCGATGAAGAGAAATAAATGTAAAAATAAAATTCGACAACATAGATTATTTGACGGCATTTTGCTAGAAACAAAATACAATATAGCTAAAAAAATAAATGTAGAATCCGAAATCCATGACACTACCTCACCAAGTTTAAGCTACATCCGAAACATAAAACATAATTCACAATTGTACATGAAAAACTGGATGAATCCTAACTCTGAGTCAATACGCTAACGTCGCATCGCATACTTCCACATTCCTAGTACTACTAGAAGGCATGCTCCTTCCTACTTTCGACCTCAGCTTAAGTAAGAAAACGAGAAATATCTACGACCACCACACAAAAAACATACCTGCCATACACTGAGGAAGTTCTTCTCACCAGGTAGTCGACGTCTCGCCTGCAGAATGACCAATACACTCTTTTAGTCCAAAAAATTTGGGCTGCTATCTTGTGAACTGCAAGTTCGTGAAACATATTCAGGATTATGTTATTACGAATTACGATCCCAAACCGGCTTCTCAACAAATTGTTGAGTGGTTGTCTGGTTGATAAATTTAGGACTTAGGAGGCTTTTTTACCAACAAGACTAGTCAATTATGCGAGAAATGGGAATGTTCGTCGCTCTACGCCCTCAGTTCCACCCCTTAAAAGAGAAGGAATTTTACAGAGAGCGCGACACAACAATTCACCCTCCTTCCTGCTAAAGGAAAAGAAACTAAAATGTGCACACTACAGGGCAACTAACATAGATACTGCGTCTTAAGTTTCAGCGTATAAGAAAAGACTAAAAATAACAAGTATTCAACTCTGAAAAGGCCATATTCCAACAAGCCTTCTGAACTTAATTCCCGAATATCTCGACTCCTAGTAAAAACAAAAGCAGCAGGCTTAGTGCATTCTGTTTTTCAAATAACCAAAGACCAAAGTGCTTTCCGAGCTCCCTATGGTTATTATTAACAAGGGATTGACTTTCAAGAACTTAAAAATTTATAGAGTTTCTCATAAAAGAAAACCACATATATCTACAGTTCGATGAATTGAACACAGGATTAAGATTAAAAAAAATAAAAATAAAAAAAATTCTTCCAAATTCGCAGAAGGAGCATTTAACAAGAAGGTGCGCTTAAAATTCCAAAAGACTCATCAGTGATCCCCAAAGTCTATGTTTTCATATTATGAAGTTCTGTAAATGCCCAAAAGTGTCTAGAAACATATGCCACCATTATGGAGAATATGAAGACGGTTAAATAATAAAAGATAATATTCGGTAGTTAAAAGGAGTAAAAAAATAGAAAAATAAATAACCTTTTCTTCGCAAGGCTTCGGGCACCAAATCCTTCTGTTGTACCATCATCCATAGAAGTACCCTCGGCATTTCACAGATCCACACAAGCACTTTCTCCTTCCTTTGTCTCCTTTCTCAGGCTGAACAGTCCCATAATCATATGTCAGCTCTTGCATGGGGGGAACATGTCCGATCGCAAAGAAAGCAACATGGAGATACGATTGATTATTACTTTCACGTAAAACTGGCTGCCAGAATACATTTGGCGAACAACTATGGTTCATAAACCGGGCTACATTTCCGTTGTTCTTTGCACTTAT
Source organism: Henckelia pumila (assembly GCF_033568475.1). Lineage (NCBI taxonomy): Eukaryota > Viridiplantae > Streptophyta > Magnoliopsida > Lamiales > Gesneriaceae > Henckelia > Henckelia pumila. The sequence goes on from NC_133122.1 coordinate 37,257,599, forward strand.
CACAAGGGGAAATGGGGCTTTCTTAGAACCCGGGGAATCATCATGAGCAGCTTCTAATGGCTTGTAATAACGGTTTGCATCAAAAATATAATTATTGTCACTTCCATTCCCAAAACTACCACCGGCGTCATTTATGACATCCCCCGCATATTCACAAATAAAAGCTCCTGCACGTATGGGATCCCAAGACCTAAGGCCCCAGCCTCTGTTCTTTGTTTTGAAAACCTCAAGACGAACTTTAATACCTGCTTGAGACGTACGGTTCCGGCAATTCGGAGGACATGCGCACGTCTGACCGCACTCATATATCAAGGGTTTGTTAGTCAGAAGAACCCCAATTGATGAATAGGGGACAAAGCCATCATTTTTCTGATTGCACGGGCAATGGGTGTCCCCAGGCTGACATCCACCCATGCAATGACAACCAGAAGAAGGTTTAGATGCCGGAAAAGGCTTCGAGTATCTGAGGCTCGAAATATACGAGAAATGACTGGGTCCCTTTTCACCATCAACGTCATTCACAAGAGTGACAGGCTGACTTTCTGAACCCGAAGTTAAATCTGGAAGTATGACACCTGTCTGAGTAGCTGTTCCATCTCTCCACTGCTGAATTGATTTCCACAGGGTATAAGTTTGCGGTTGTCCTGGCACCCTAACCAACTTATACTTAAAAACATTGCATCCCGACTTCTTCTCTGCCCATGATTCTTGAATTCTATACAGGCCATCATACACATAGATCTTACCAGTTGAAAGAGTATCCTTAATGCCCCTTATGACTCTCACATCATTGGCTCGGTGTAGACTTTTTTCTAGAGCAAGATTTCCCCTTTCGAGCTTCTGGTCAAACATTTGTCCATCTCTCCTCTGCACTCCACCCTGGCCAGTATATATTAACACGTCTCCGCCATCCCCCTCGTCGTCATATCCTCCAGATGAAACTATGCTGACAGCTACCGGTTCTTCATCTGTTGTACTTTTCACACTCATATAATCTATTCCAGCCATACTTGGGGAGTGTAACCCAACTACGCAAAGTTCCATTCTAACAAAGAAAATATCACCAACTTCAATTCCCGGAACATGCCCAATCCGCTTTGTCGCGTTTGTCCGAATTCCTTTGGTCATCAAAAGCGTACCAGCTTTCAGGTCGGGACGTCTAGCAATACCATTAGCCGAGTCATTTGCTTCATCAAGTTGAGTGAGTCTTCTCCTAAGTAAACTAAAAACCAAGAGTATAGTTCCAACAGTTTCCTTGTCCCCACTAGCCCTTCTAAAGTCATCAAATCCATTAAGCTTAAAGAGCGCCAAGAAGCTATTAACTAGAGATTCTACATCAACTTCATCACCCTCACCAGGCCTTCTCTTCCTTGGGCGGCCCCTTCGCCTCACCGGTTTATTGGAAGCCTCTGCATCAGTGGTATGTAAGCCAAACTCATTCACATATTGGTCATTCTGTGAGTCGCTATACCCATCACCCTCCACAACTACAGGTTCGGGTGGATTGAAGTTTCTCTTTGGCCGACCACGGCGGCCATGTGGTTTGGGCGCTGGGGTCCTAAATGAATTCAATGGAACAGGAGCTGGTACAGTGCCATCGTCACCAAAATTACCTTGCTGGTTTTGAGAACCATAACCAGTGTGCTGGGGATCATTGGGAACCAGAAAAGGGTAAAATGGTTGAACTCCCGGCGGAAAAGGACCACCTGGTGGGACACAAGCAAAGGGGGAGGCATGGGGGGTCGGAACATTAGGCATGCCCGGTGGGTTCGGGAACATCGGAATGAGACATCTCAAAGGCCTCACATCCATTACCTTAGACTTATCAATTGACCCAGGTTGATGATTTGCCTGCGAATTCAAACCGTGCTCCATTTAACCACAATGCACCACCCCACTAGATGAGTTCTAATCGCTTAAAAATATGTTATACAAGTTGCATACAAAAGCCCCAGAAACTACTCAATGATCCTATATCACATGCATAACAGTAAAAGACCAATCTTTAATTAAACACTAAAACACAAAACTAATCAAATTGTATGTCTCTAAACAAACCATAGCTCAAAAGGTGAAAGGTACAAACTCCAAGAAACTTTTGTACGAATCAGCTTCCTGAAACACATGAAAAACGATACAGTCAGTACCTAGAACAGTAAATCAAAAATCAATTGAAACCTCAAAAACCCACAAGAAATTTAACCAGAAAAAATATGACCAAAGCACAAAACAGATGCAACACAACAAAATTTCAAAACCCAGTTCAGAAATAGATAAAAATTGAATTTTTGCCACGGCATTTGTGTAGGGTATAAGAAACCCCTCAGAGAGTAACCAACGACAACAGACACTATGCATCTATTATATAAATGTCAAATTAAAATAATATTAAAATTTATACAGCACGGGTTGCAGACTTCATTTGAAAAAGTTTGGAGACAGATCTTGAAATTGAAAAAAATACCTAAATAATATTAAGATTTAAGAGAGAGGGAGGGAGGGAGGGATCTGGCGTTAGCGAGTGGACAGTCAATTGCGCTTTGTGCTGACTACTGTATTATTTCATGTACTTTGAAGATGCAGGAATTTCGAAATATTGCACTTAAGTCCCTCAAGGTATTTTTGTTTTTTTGGGTATTAATTATAAACTCTAGTTTGAATTTTTTTCGAGTGATTTTAAGTGAAATATTTTTGTAAATAAATTTATTTCTTTTGGAAAAAAATTCTTCTGCTTTCAAATAAAATGTGTTCTTGCTATCACCGTTTGAATGAGGTGACAAAAATGTGATAAATTATATAATAGGATGATCATAGATTATTATTCGATGAATGATCAAATGTATAACTTATCTTGCATACACAAATATAAAAAATATCAACCTATAAAGGATATTTAGATTTTACATACCTTGTCTCATATTGAATTACAACAAAGTGCAAATCCTTATTCAAATTTTATCATCAACTCTAGATCAGAGATCTTTTTGGTAAATTTATGTATTTGTAATGATTGTGAAATTTATATTTACTGATAAAAGAAACTGATTGTAATTTTTTTTTTCTTTGTTACAATATGCTTTCAATCACGTAAAAATACAATTCAGGTTGGAACAAAAAATATAATTGGATCACTTGAATTTCACAGAAGAGAATGTAGTTGACAATACATACATTCGTATTCGTGAATTTGGGTTTGTGATGAATAGAAATTTATATTTATATAAGGAAAAAGAATATTTACATATTTTTATTTTATATTACATAAACAAGTGTTTTCATAATTAAATTTATTTCAGTTTCAGTACTTATTATTTATGTAAAGTTTTTAAGCCACATCATTAGGGAAAAAAAATCAACAAAAAAGAAAAATCTTACCTTATCCTAACAATTTATAATACAATATCCACACTTTTAAAAGTCAAAATTATAGTCCATTGTGCCCACCAACTTCAGCCACAAGGATAATATTTGTTAATTAAGGTTGGAAAACAAGAAAAGAGACGTATAATTAATATTTGACGACTAGATAAGTTCCATAACACGATTCTAACAAATTATTAATTAATTAACTTTTAAAAGTGTGGTAGAAATTTCATTGCAATGGTGGAATCGAAAGTAAAATTTTGTTAAAATATTTTTTATTTTACTGTTTTGTTATCATATCTTTATATTAATATAATAACACAAGAAAAATATATAGAACAATTAATTCTCGTACTTTAGAGATTAGACCATAATAATTAGTTCTTGATGTGTTTTTATTCTTCAAATTTAGAACAAATAATATAATAATTGTGACACTCAATGGCCAAAACTGCAAATTTAGTCTCAAATTAGCCAATTGGATAGACTCTATTATTAAACTTGATACTATTTAATTTCATGATCCGTCATTTTATTTGATGTTAAATTTATCATGATTTAATTTAACATTCACCAAGAAAAAAGTTTGTTATCATAAGTTTATCAGCTACATTACATAATGTTGATATTAAAAGCATAAATCACACAAATATATTCTACATAATTCTTTATTTCAATTAAATTTAAATTTTTTACAATTTTGTTTTTTTTATGCACACAATCGTTATGTTGGCGCTATTGCTTCAGAGATTCGTCGACTATTAATTCTGATTGATTTATCGCTCAGTCACATTTTGCAATCGGCGAATACAGTTGAACATTAGTTATCTTTTTTTGCTATTTCATCTCCTTCATCTTTTGTGTGAAAATCTAGAGATTTTCCTAGTTGGGTAATAAATCTTGTAACTCATGACCTTTTGTCCTTTTAATAATATTACAAGCTTTCCTAAAAAAAATGGTATACTAATAAATAAATATATATATATACTTCCCTAAAAAAAATGGTATACTAATATATAAATATATATATATATATATATTACTATATTATTATAATAGATGACTAGATGTCTTTTAATTAACTAAATTTTAATTAATTGGTAAAATTTAAAATAAAATTACGATTATATCATAATTTAATTTACAACAAAACAAAATTAGTAGGCAAATTAGTCATTTTATATGACTTTATATTTTTTAGTCAGTAAATATTTTCTTATTTACCAAAATTATATTAACTTTGTGAGCTTTGATGTTTTTTTATTTAAAAAAATGTCACATACCTTTAAAATCGATGTATTTGTTGCATTTTAGTGTCTATTTATATTTATGTATGAAAACACTATATTTTTTTGTATTTTTTTAATTTTACAATTTTCTTTTTCTTTTAAAAAACCCGGACTTTATATATATATATATATATAACGACTTATTAGAATAGCAATTCAACGAGTGGTGAGAACGTGACAATTTTTGTATGTAACTAATTTCACTGGAATTCTATACTATTGTGCTGAATTTTTATTCTTCAAGCAATTGATAATATAATCAGCAAAGTTAGTGACAATTACACATACTCCTCAACTTCCGACAAATGGAATGGATGATTACATTAAAATTGGAGTAAAAAACAAAACACAAAAACAAAAAACAAAAGAAAGAAAGAAAGAGGAGATTATTAGAAAATTGGGGTAAAAAGGTTTATTAATTAATTTAAAAGGAAAAAATAAATAAAAAGAAGCTTCAAAGCAAGAATTTGTGTAACAAACCTGCTGCGTACAAGCCATGGCAAACATCTGCTTACGTTGAAGCAAAGATCGGGTCAAAATCAAGGTTTTTTGTTTTTTCTGGCTTCACCCTTCAAGCAATACAAAACGCACACAGTAATTCACACACCCACTGAGAGTGTTTTGCATCAAAATTTCCCATAAATGATAATAAAATCCAACAAACTATATATTGTATATTTTGTATTCTACCCATCAGCCATCAGGTCACGTTTTTCTGCAAGCATTGAAGTCCACCACTCCCTTCTCTCTCACACACAGTAGTCGCGCACACGGATATACGAAGCATCAATCCAAGATTTTTCTGGGTTTGACCGATTTCCAGGTAAAGTTCTTTATTTGATATGCATGAGGGGATAAAGTTTTAATCTTTGCGGAATTACTCGGGAAATATAAGCCACAAGTTGAAAGTGTGTGCTTTAATAGCGAAATTTATTTAAGTGTTGTCTAAGCAAGAGTAATAAATAATTTTCTTCATCAAACTTTAAGAAAATGATTGTCAAGGAAAACGCTTTTGAAAAGCTTCTGTATCTAAACGCGCTGTAAGTGATTGCAATTTCTGAAATGATGGAGTTGTCTAGAAGTAGAAAAATTCTTTTCATGATGGTCAGTTACCTGAAAGATGACACGGGTGAATTTGGGCTGATTGATCATAAACTTAAAAAAGAGTATGCGAAATGAAATAAAATGCATTATGGATTGTGTCTTTAAGTGTTGATCAGGCCTACTTGAACGGCTTACAGTATTATCATTCAATGGTTAAATAAGGATTAAGGAATGAAAGAGCCGTGGATTCAATCAAATATTTGACAAGTTATTGTAAGAAAAGAATGTTTCTTTTGTAAGATTTACAATTATTTTGGTTGCTCTCCTTTTATATGCATACGCAAGTTATACATGCATCGATGAAGTTATTGAATAATAACCATTTGAAAGTAACTTTAGTGAAAGAAGAAAGGTGGATATTTTGGATTTATGCAATTGGTTAGTTCACCATCCTGGCAAAATGCTTTCTAGCGTTCAATAAGACGAAGTTTGTTGTAAAAGATAAGCTCTTCGTTTATAATTTGTACTTTTCTTCTGTCAATCGACTCGCTTTGTTCCCTGTTTATTGATATGGACAACTGAGCAAGCATTGTTGTTAGTGTATAAATAGGTAGCACAAGCTCTGGATGCATTTAGGACGAAATGGATGCAAATACCCCCTTGAGCCATATTCTTCTTCTACTTTTCATTTTGCTGAGTGCTATCTGTCAATCTTCTGCTTCGAGAATTGAAGCAAACCAGACTGTTGCACTTTTTATAAATGCCTCAGAAGCATCAGCAAAGGAGATACCAAAGACAATGTTTGGTATATTTTTCGAGGTTAGATTAATCAGCCATGAAGAAAGTACTGATCGATGTTGTCTGTGTTTTTTGCTTGTGATAGCAGCAGAAACATCATTGTATTCTTATCTTAAAAGGCAGATGCAATATATGTTCTTAGTTTAAATGAATGTTAATTGGCACATCACTTGTCATGTTATTAGTCAATAGGTCATAATATTGATCATTTTGCTAGAGCTACAAACAAGCTATAGTCGGCGTAAAAAATTATAAAAATGTTAATTGTATATTATGCTTCCTCAATCTCGGGATGTTGGCTCTGCCTCTTAAATTTGCGAATGAGATGTGTTCTTTAAGTTTGTGTTATTTTATAAGACATTTGTCCAGAAAACATTATTTAGCCCTGGTGCTTTGGCTTATGTTGCCGATCCTTTGGGGGATGCTTGAAAGGAAAACTGGTAATTCCAGTTCTGACATTGAGGATGGTAGGAGCTGGGTTTTTTCCCTATACCTCTTATATTTGTTGTAATTTTTTTTGAAACACCATTCACCAAATGCTAGGCTGAATCCCAGTAGAATATAAGCCAAAAGATACATGGCCTGTAGCACTGCTTATGTAACTGAAACGTCTAACACCACTTGTCCTTTCCGAACCTACTGTAAATAATGGTTGTCAGCTCTAATGTATTGAGCCTGCAGCATGTTACTCTTTGATATTCCAGGAGATTAATCATGCTGGAGCAGGAGGACTTTGGGCCGAACTTGTCTGCAACAGAGGTCAGCAAGAATTTCCTTGTGTTTTTCATGCAACAAACAACCATACGCACCATTCTTAATGCATTTGTTTATATGACAATTACTCTTCAAGCTACTTTTACTTTCTTTTCTAGTTTTCCACTGTTGGGTCTGGTGATTTGAAGAAGTAGTCATGGCGTATTAAAAGGGGATTCTTTTTTTTTTGATAAGAAACTTTATATAATATATCATAATGTAAGAAATTACAAGATAAGTGCGGGCAAGACATCCGCGAATAGTGAAAGAACCTAACAAAACTTATAACATCAACAGAAAATAAACGACCAATCCCTTAATAAATCCGAAATTGCTAGGTTCTGAAAATCTTTAAACGCTGGGGATTCTTTTAGATTGTAGCATAGGTTAAGACAGTTAACGTGACTTAATTTAATTGCAGGATTTGAAGCTGGGGGTTCCAACACTCCTTCAAATATTGATCCTTGGTCTGTTATTGGGGATGACTCATTGGTAATAGTATCAACTGAACGTTCATCATGCTTTGATCGAAACAAAATTGCTTTACGAATGGAAGTGCTTTGCGACCATGGTGTCCCCGAAACGTGTCCAGCTGGAGGAGTTGGTATATTCAATCCTGGCTTCTGGGGAATGGTAAGGGTCTATCTCTGCCAGATATATTTGAAAAAGTTTTGCCTCCTGATCACTAACGGTCTAATTGACCGTCGTCTTCCTACTGAACATTATGATTGTTTGATTTTCCTTCAAAACTAAGGGAATTTTGAATCGTTGATCATGTTCTTATTTGTATGTAATTAATCCTTTGAGTGTTTTAGATGGAGAAGATTTTTCAGAAAAACATTTTTTCTGCCTTCAACAATATGTGTATTTTCATTTTCACGATAGTTGTAGTTTTGGTTGGATTATGAAATTTTAGAAGCAAGGTAAAAAACAAAAATCATGAAATAAAAAAATATGACTTTTCACGGCTTTTGCTTCACTTCTCTCTAAAATTTAAAAAGTTAAAAAAGAAATGATTTTCAATTAACATACTTAAACATAAATTTTTTTTTAAAAAAAATAACAGTCTAAAAGGCCTAGCTTAATAAATTGTTTTTTTAAAATCTAATGTTATGATCATCCCTGTGGATATGTGTGGTCCATTTTTTTTTTTTTTATGTGTGTCATTCCTGCCCAATGCCCATTTTTATCTTTTTTTGTATCATTCCAATTTAACCATTTCAATCTTTCTTATTTAATTGGAGGTACTCGATAATAAGAGTTATTGTTTCTTTGATTGTGCTCCATTATAATCAAGCTATTAGCTTACAGTGGAGCCATCTCTGCAGCTGATGCTAGGAAAAAAAATACATTTTTAATATTCTTTTCTACGGACAATCAATTCCGTTCTCACATTTCGCTGATTGTTTGCCAACTGTGTTGTGATCTCTGTTGCAGAATATTGAACTAGGGAAGACTTATAAATTGGTTCTTTATGTTCGTGCATCACAGTCAGTTAACATTACTGCATCATTGGTTGGGTCAATTGAACTGAAGACACTGGCTACTGCTAATATTATGTGAGAATTGATGGCTCTCCACTTATAGCCTCTCAATGTATAGTCTTCAATTTATAGAAGCCTTATTTGGACACATTTTTGTTTCGTATATGGTTTTGCAGAGCTTCTGATGTTTCAAATTGGACAAAGATGGAGGTGTTGATGCAAGCAAAAGGAACAAGTGCAAGCTCGAGACTTCAACTGACTACAACCAGTAAAGGCGTCATATGGTTTGATCAAGTATCATTGATGCCTGTAGATACATATAAGGTAAATGTATTTGTGATAAATTTCTATTCGGAGTTAATTGTATAGTTTCACTTGAATTATGAATACTCTTTTGAGCATGATAATGTCAATTATCATTCCGCTTCTTGTGTTTCTGTGCTTTTGAAAGTTCAGAATTCAGTGAAACTATTTAAAAAGGTTATGGTGATTTAAACAATACACATTGATAAACTGGCGAATATAGAGATTTTGACTCCATTTGAAACAAAACTGGGGTCTTGGTCTTTAGAGCCTTTAAGGCAAGGAGCTTTTGTTATCTGGAGTTGTTCTTAATTTGCTTTCAAAGCGACTAAGAAAATACAATTTTTTAATTTGTTTCTCTGATGTTCCCATCTTAAAATCAAAGTAAAAATCTCAGATAGAGCACTTTGTCTTGGTATTTTACTTATATCACCAAGGGTTTATGTTCAACTCTGTTTTTAGTGATTTTCTCTGGATACAGGGGCATGGATTTCGCAAGGATCTTTTTAAGACGCTGAAAGATTTAAGCCCTGGATTTTTAAGGTTTCCAGGTAATGCTATAATGCCTTCACTACATGAATTAAGTTTTATATTTTCAAGTTTGGACATTGTATCACATTTATCAAGCTCTATACCTTCTCTTGGCTTTTACTCCCATCGAGTTGAGAAAGCAGTACAAATTAAGAAGATTAAAAGTGGTAAGAAATAAATGTCAAAGATCCAAATAAATAACATATGAGGCTTGTAGCACGGTCAGGCAAGAGCGCCTTCAAGAAGGCATGGGCTTCATACTATTATATCTTCTGTTTCGCACATCATACTCGTTTTAATATTTCTTTCTGAAAATTTTGTATTTTTATCTTGCAGTTTTAAGTCCTGATGTGTGTGACTGCGTTAACGTAGATCTAACGTGCTTGATAATCTAACGTGCTTGATATCCGTATGTTAGGTGGTTGCTTTGTTGAAGGTGATTGGTTAAGAAATGCATTCCGCTGGAAAGAAACTATTGGACCGTGGGAGGAGAGACCCGGTCATTTTGGTGATGTTTGGGATTACTGGACCGATGAGGGGCTCGGTCATTTTGAATTTCTACAGGTGTATATGAGCAATTTTCCTCACATTTGATAAGCATGCATTATAATTTCCGTGAAAATCTTAATTTGTCATTTTTTTCGTCATCACCCCTTTTTTCACCACTTTTCTCCAGCTTGCTGAGGACTTGGGCGCATTACCTATATGGGTGTTCAACAATGGTACTTTTTGTGCTACATTTAATTCTCCCTTGGAACATGCTCTATTGATTTTTGACTCCCCTCTTCTCTTCTTGTCGTGTTTGATGATTCAGGAATTAGTCACAATGACCATGTTGACACTTCTGCCATTCTACCTTTCGTGCATGTATGTATGGGTTTTCTTTTTTTTTTTTTTTTTGAAAGAGGTTTTCTTTTTTGCTTTAGATATATATGTTACTTTTTGTTAAACACTTTTCAAGAATGTGGAAAATTAAAGCAATCCAGGGTGGCTTATTTGATTTCACTTGCCACTATCTAATTGATAATAAGGAAATCTAACTTATGCCAAACACTCTGTCATGTCTCGGGTCTGCGGGCGCGTGCTCACACAAGTGAGACTCCACACAATGAACTCTCGCAGTAATTAATCGTATTAGTTCTTGTTTTTACATCATGTTGTCAAAGAGTATTATATCTTCTTAAATTCTTATATATCTATTCAAGCCCCTCCCACAATCAAATGTGGGACAGGTTATAACCCTTTTGCGCTACTGTTACACATGCAGGAAAGGAAGAAAGTTTTGTTGTCTAGAAATTTCCTATATAACAAGCTTTAGTTGCACTTAAACTTTAGCCCCACCAAATTGTATTACCCTACTAAATGTTTCGCTTAAAATGCAGGAGATTCTAGATGGAATTGAGTTTGCGAGGGGAAGTCCTAAGTCAAAATGGGGTTCTGTTCGAGCATCAATGGGACACCCTGAACCCTTCGATCTGAGATATGTTGCAGTGGGGAATGAGGACTGTGAGAGGCAAGATTACAACGGTGGGAACTATTTTAGAGATAATGCTTTTGTTATTTAATCTACTTTTTAGTAAAGCAATACGTTTACATAATTTTATTTTCTAATGATATAGGTAGCTACCTCAAATTCTACGACGCCATTAGTCATACATATCCAGACATCAAAGTAATCTCTAATTGTGATGGCTCTTCTGAACTATTGCATCACCCAGCTCATTATTATGACTATCATGTAAGAACGAAGACTTTCGTTTCAAGCAATTGAGAAATACTTCGGTTTTCCGCAACACGCTAATCATTTATTTATTCTTTATCGTATATATTACGCTGCCAGATTTACCAAAATGCAAAAATTGTGTTTGGAGCAGCTAGAAAATTTGATAAAGCGCCACGAGGAGGTCCAAAGGTTTGAAACACTTTCGTATAAGATTTGTCAATAGGTTTAGTAAATAATGATTCTTCAAATTGCATTGTAAATGATGCAGGCTTTTGTCAGTGAATATGCCGTGACGGGAGATGATGCTGGCAAGGGTAGTCTCTTAGCAGCTCTGGCTGAAGCCGGATTTCTTATTGGGCTTGAAAGGAACTGGTATTACGCTTTTCAAACTTGTATTTGCGATGATTACCTTGCTTGCTTTTCAGGCTTTGCTTTTTTCCCTTCAACTCCGTACTCACCACATTTCCAAACCTGGATTTCTCCGAAGGATAAATTTCAAAAAAACGCAGCTTTTGTTTGGAGAATATAGTGTTTGATTTTGTGTACTTTGTACCAGCAGTTATTCTGACTCTATGTTGTAGTATAATAAATATCGAAAGCTTGACATTTGCTCCTACAATGCAGTGATGTAGTAGAAATGGCAAGCTACGCGCCATTGTTTGTGAATACAAATGACAGAAGGTAAGTTTGTTTTGTTCCCCTACTTCCTTCCTTTCTTGATAACTTCTTTATAATCTTTACTTGTGATCTGTTTCTTAGTCGAAATGTTTTCGCTTTCGTTTAGGTGGAATCCTGATGCTATCGTCTTTGACTCATCCAAGGCGTATGGAACTCCTAGTTATTGGATGCAACATTTCTTCAAGGAATCAAACGGCGCAACTCTTCTTAATGCAACCCTTCAAGCTGGCGTGGAGAGTTCTCTCATTGCTTCCGCGGTTATGTGGACGAATACAGAGGATAACATCAAATACTTGAGAGTCAAGGTATGCTCCTTTCCTTTTTCCACCACCTACTAGTAGTACATGCATGTGGCATGAGTTTAAGTTAACTGTGTATAATCCAATAATTTAATTATCAAATTTTAATATACATGTAATTTAATGTTTAACACTAATACCAAGGAGGTGCTTTAATACTGCAGGTGGTTAATTTTGGGATCAATAGTGTGACTCTTCAAATATCTATAGATGGATTGGAGCTGAACTCGATTCCGTCACAAGGATCGATCAAGACTGAGTTAACATCCACAGATTATATGGATGAGAATTCTTTCGAACATCCTGATAAGGTACTCTTAAAACCACTTTCTAACAACATGCAAATCCTGGAAAATCATTGGCTCACCGATACATAATTTGCTGCGAATACCAGTTGCTGAGATCCTAGTAACAGTAATCGAAGTTAAAATTTCTGGCTCCGTCACTACGTGCACACACGAATGCTAATCTCTACTTCTTGTACTGTTGTGCAGATTGTGCCTATCAACAGTCTGCTAGAAGACGTTGCGGAGGAGATGGATATCGTGCTTTCTCCGCGATCTTTAACATCCATCGACTTGCCAATAAACCCGAACAATATCAGGATTGTAGGGTCTGATTCTGTTCTGAGATCCTCACACTAGTGATAATATATGTTGTTGAATGTTTAGGTGTATAATAAAAACAGCAATTCAAATGTGATGGTGTTCATTAATTTTATATATACTGAGTTCACTAAATTATTTTGAGATCAAAAGGACATTTTAGCAAATTTAATAATAAAATAAGAAGAATTTATTTTTTTTACAACAATCATAAGTAAAACTTTAGTGTTTTTTTAATTTAATTTTTCCAAATCCCATATCCAACAACTCTAAATACCAAAATGCGCGACTGTTGTTACCACAATATCCTTGATCAATTTGATTTAAATTATGTTAAATTTCAATACATTTATTTATTGACTAAATGGTGTATTTTTATAATTAGATAGATATACACGATAAATTATGGGTGAAATTATTTCATATAGTCATTGATTTAATTAATTAAAGAATTAATTTACGAAACAATTTAATCTCTTGGTAGAAGTTATTTTATTAACACCGATTTATGAGAATTCAGCTTTGAAAGCTATGATCAATTAATCTAGTTTTTGTTAGTTTGATGTAAATTAAAATAAGTCGTATGTGTACAAGGATGCGTTTAATTAAGTTTTGAAATTTTTCAGTTAAAAAGTAAAAAAAAATATTTTAAATTATTTAAATATTTTAAATAAACTAACATTTCAAAAGTAATTACAATGTGCTAAAAAAAAAGTAATTACAGTGTAGGAAAAAAATAATAATGCATAAATTTTTTTTTTTTGGGGTTTTTGGTTGGATAACATAAATAAATTTGTTAGGACACAAGTATCTTTTTTGGGGTTGTTCTTTGTAGCTGGCAGAGAATGCTGCAATTTATTGTCTTCAATTTTGAGAAATCAAACACAAGTATCTCCTACAAGAATGCAAAATAATTTTAATAGTGTGTAAAGAATGATAAAAGTAAACAAAATTTTATCGACAAGAATTAAAATATAATTTCATGGTAGAGAGAATATTTTATTTTAAATTAGATAAAATAATAGAAATTAAAACGTAAGTTAATTTATATGTTTTTCATGATTTTATTTTACTTTTTTTATATAATTTTAATAGCGAATTTTATTTAAGTATTGTCTAAGCAAGAGTTATAACTTATAACATGAATCTTTAAATTTCGAAAAGCTTCTGTATCTAAACGCCTTGTAAGTGATTGCAATTTGTGAAATGATGGAGTTGTCTAAAAATAGAAAAATCTTTACATGATGGTCAATTACCTAAAAGATGAAAGTGGGCTGATGATATTCAAAGAAAATTTTCCATGCTCCTTGATTCCCAAATAGGAAGAACTGATTGATCATAAACTTAAAAAGGAGATTTCAGAATGAATTAAAATGCATTATGGATTGTGTCTTTAAGTGTTGATTAGGCCTACTTGAACGGCTTATTGTTTTATCATTCACTAGTTACTGGTAAATTCCATCTTGTAATTTGTCACCCAAAGTTTTCCAGAAAAAAAAAAAGATACTGAGAACAGTTTCATACAATCAAATGTAATCTTCTGTGTAGAAATCAGGAAATGAAAGAGCCGTAGATTCAATCGAATATTCGACAAGTTATTGCAAGAAGGAATGTTTCGTTTGTAAGATCAAGAATTATTTTGGTTGCTCTCGTTTTATATGCATGAGCAAGTTATACACGTATTGATAAAGTTCTTGAATAATATCCATTTCAAAGTAACTTAGTGATAGAAAAAAAATGTAGACATTTTGGATTTATGCAAGTTTGGTAAGTTCACCATCCAGGCAAAATGCTTTCTAGCGTGAAATAAGACAGAAGTTTGTTGTAAAAGATAAGCTCTCCGTTCATACTTTGTACTTTTCTTCTATCAATTGACTCGCTTTGTTCCCTGTTTATTGATAAGGACAACTGAGCAAGCATTGCTGTTAGTTTATAAATAGGTAGCATAAGCTCTGGATGCGTTTAGGACGAAATGGATGCAAATACCCCCTCGAGCAGTATTCTTCTGCTTTTCATTTTGCTGACTGTTATATGTCAATCTTCCGCTTCGAGAAATGAAACAAACCACAATGTTGCACTTTTTATAAATGCCACAGAAGCATCAGCAAGGGAGATACCAAAGACAATGTTTGGTATATTTTTCGAGGTTAGATTAATCATCCATGGACAAAATATAATCGACGTTGTTATTATGCTCCCTTAATCGCGGGATGTTGGCTGTGCCTCTTAAATTTGCGAATGAGATGCATTCTTTAAGTTTGTGTTATTTTATAAGACATTTGCCCAGAAAAAAAATTATTTAGCCATGCTGCTTCTGCTTATAGTGTATTGAGCCTGCATCATGCTACTCTTTGATATTCCAGGAGATTACTAATGGTGGAGCTGGAGGACTTTGGGCCGAACTTGTCTGCAACAGAGGTCAGCAAGAATTTCCTTGTGTTCTTCACGCATTACTTTATATGTGACAATAACTCTTTAAACTACTTTTACTTTCTTTTCTAGTTTTCGACTATTGGCTCTGATGATTTGAAGAAATAGTCATGGTGTATTAAAAAGGGATTCTTTTAGATGGTAGACTGTTAATGGGACGTAATTTAACTGCAGGATTTGAAGCTGGTGGTTCCAACACTCCTTCAAATATTGATCCTTGGTCTGTTATTGGGGATGACTCATATGTAATAGTATCAACTGAACGTTCATCGTGCTTTGATCGAAACAAAATTGCACTACGAATGGATGTGCTATGTGACCATGATGGCCCCGAAACGTGTCCAGATGGAGGAGTTGGCATTTTCAATCCTGGCTTCTGGGGAATGGTAAGAGTTTATTACTAATGGTCTAAATGATCCTCGTCTTTCGCTGATTGTTTGCCAACTGTGTCGTGATCTCTATTGCAGAATATTGAACTAGGGAAGACTTATAAGTTGGTTCTTTATGTTCGTGCATCACAGTCAGTTAACATTACTGCATCATTGGTTGGGTCAATTGAACCGAAGACACTGGCTACTGCTAACATTAAGTGAGAATTGATGGCTCACCACTTATAGCCTCTCAATGTATAGTTTTCAATTTATGAAAGCCTCATTTGGACAAACTTGTGTGTCATATATGGTCTTGCAGAGCTTCTGATGTTTCAAATTGGACAAAGGTGGAGGTGTCGATGAAAGCAAAAGGGACAGATGCACGCTCGAGGCTTCAACTGACCACAACCGGTAAAGGTGTCATATGGTTTGATCAAGTATCACTGATGCCTGTAGATACACATAAGGTAAATGTATTTCGCGATAAATTTCTATTCGTAGTTGATTGAATAGTTTTACTTGAATTATGAACACTCTCTTGAGCATAATACTGCCAATTATCATTCCATCTCTTTTGTTTCTGTGCTTTTCAAAGTTAAGAATTCAGTGAAACTATTTAATATGTTCTTATATGCTCTCAAAACGACTAAACAAATATAATTTTCTGTTCTGTCTCTGGAAACAGGGGCATGGATTTCGCAAGGATCTTTTTAAGATGCTGAAAGATTTAAACCCTGGATTTTTAAG
Source organism: Henckelia pumila (assembly GCF_033568475.1). Taxonomy (NCBI): domain Eukaryota; kingdom Viridiplantae; phylum Streptophyta; class Magnoliopsida; order Lamiales; family Gesneriaceae; genus Henckelia; species Henckelia pumila. The sequence goes on from NC_133122.1 coordinate 37,274,017, forward strand.
GTTTCCAGGTATTGCTATAATGCCTTCACTACATGCATTATATTATATTTCCAAGTATTTTGTGCTGATGTGTGTGACTACCGCGATAACGTTAACGTAGATCTAACGTGCTTGATATCCATATGTTAGGTGGTTGCTTTGTTGAAGGTGATTGGTTACGAAATGCATACCGCTGGAAAGAAACTATCGGGCCGTGGGAGGAGAGACCTGGTCATTTTGGTGATGTCTGGAAATACTGGACCGATGAGGGGCTCGGTCACCTTGAATATCTACAGGTGTATATCAGCAATTTTCCTCACATTTGATAAGCACGTATCCTAATTTCCTCTTTTCACCACTTTTCTGCAGCTTGCTGAGGACTTGGACGCATTACCTATATGGGTGTTCAACAACGGTAGTTTTCGTGCTACATTTAAATCTCCCTTGGAACATGCTCTATTGATTTTTGACTCACCTTTTCTCTTCTTGTCATGTCTGATGATTCAGGAATTAGTCACAATGACCATGTTGATCCTTCTGCCCTCCTACCTTTCATACATGTATGGCATTTCGGTTTGCTTTAGATATATATGTTACTTTTTATTGCATTAGCCTACAAAAAGTTTCGCGTAAAATGCAGGAGATTCTGGATGGGATTGAGTTTGCGAAGGGAAGTCCTAAGTCAAAATGGGGTTCTGTTCGAGCATCACTGGGACACCCCGAACCCTTTGATCTGAGATATGTTGCAGTGGGGAATGAGGATTGTGAGAGGCAAGATTACAAAGGTAGGAATTATTTTGTAGATGATGCTTGCGTTATTTAATCTAAGTTTTAGTAAAGCAATATTTTTACATAATTTCTCTTATTTTCTGATGATATATAGGTAGCTACCTCAAGTTCTATGACGCTATTAGTCGTGCATATCCGGACATCAAAATAATATCCAACTGTGATTACTCTTCTGAAGTATTGGATCTCCCAGCTCATTATTATGACTATCACGTGAGATTTAAGAACATAAACTCTCTTTTCAAGCACTTGAGACATACTTCGGTTTTCGGCAAACAAAATAATCATGTATTTTATGCTACCAGCTTTACGATCATGCAAACGTTGTGTTTGAACAAGCTAGAAAATTTGATAAAGCGCCACGAGGAGGTCCAAAGGTTCTAAACACATTCCTATAAGAATTGTCAATAGGTTTAGTAAATAATGAATCTTTAACTTGCATTGTAAATGGTGCAGGCTTTTGTGAGTGAATATGCTGTGAACGGAGATGAAGTTGGCAAGGGTAGTCTCTTAGCAGCTCTGGCTGAAGCCGGATTTGTTATCGGGCTTGAAAGGAACTGGTATTTTCACGCTTTTCAAACTTTTATTTGCTAAAAAAAGTAAAAATAGATGATTATACCCTGGTCGGTTTTCGGGTTTTTAACTTGTCCACATGCTAGTAGACCTAAAAAACCTCATGATCTATTGTTAAACTCTTGCAAGTCTAATGACATATGGCGTAATCTTTCCGACCCCTCAATAGTCTTTTTCTTACGAGCTGGTTGATATTATGCTTCTGATACATTTATATGTGTGTGTGCGCTTGATATTGATGAATGCTTGACATTCGCTCCTACGTACAATGCAGTGATGTAGTCGAAATGGCATGCTACGCACCAATGCTAGTATTGGAGAATCCAGATGACACAAAGTAAGTTTGTTTTGTTCCCCTAATTTCTTGGTTTGTCGACAACTTCTTTATAATATTCTTTACTTGTGATCTGTTTCTGAGCCGAAAACATTTCGCTTTTGCATGCGTTTAGGTGGAAAACTGATGCCATCGTCTTCAACTCATCCAAGGTGTACGGAACTCCTAGTTATTGGATGCAACATTTCTTCAAGGAATCAAACGGCGGCGCAACTCTTCTTAATGCAACGCTTCAAGCTGGCGTGGAGAGTTTTCTCGTTGCTTCCGCGATTATGTGGACGAATACAGAGGACAACAAGAAGTACTTAAGAGTGAAGGTATGTATGTTCATTTCCTTTTTCCACCATTACTAGTAGTACACCATGCATGTGGCATGGGTTTAAGTTGATTGTATATATATCAAATTGAGAAACTAGTATATAATTTAATGTTGAATACTAATACAAGGGGGCGCTTTAATACTGTAGGTGGTTAATTATGGGAGAAAAAGGGTGACTCTTCAAATATCTATAGATGGATTGGAGCTGAACTCGATACAGTCACAAGGATGGATCAAGACCGAATTAACATCTGCAGATGATATGGATGAGAATTCTTTCGAACATCCCAATAAGGTACTCTAACACCCCTATCATAGTCGAAGAAGTTACGTGGTTCTTTTGTGCTTAAAATTTCTGACTCGCCCCTGCACATACAAATGCTAATATCTAGTTCTATGTTTTGTCTTTGTGCAGATTGTGCCTGTGAAAAGTTTGCTAGAAGATGCTGCGGAGGAGATGGATATCATGCTTTCTCCGCGATCTTTAACATCCATCGATTTGCCAATATACCCAAACAGTCGGATTGTAGGATTTGATTCTGTTCTGTGATCCTCGTACTGATGATATTACATGCTGTTGTTCTATGTTTATGTCTATAATAAACACTGCGATTCAAATGTGATGGTGTGTTAATAGATTTCATATATACTGAGATCCCTAATTATTTTGAGATCAATATAGGAAAATATATGAGAATTCAGTTTTGAAAGAGCTATTTTCAATTAATCTAGTTTTAGTTTTTGTTAGTTTGATACTTTGATTAAAAAAAATGAAATGTATTGTATTGTATTGTGTACAAGGATGCGCATAAGTTTTGATATAATTCAGTTTAACATAAATAAATTTTTTAGGATTTTTTCAATATAAATATTTTATAAAACCTATCGTCAAAAAATTGAAAGCATCCATCTTATCGCAAAAATTACTTATGATGTGAATGTAGTGATTTTTTAATATCATTTAATTTATTTCTCATATATATACTTCATGATGTGAATGTAGTGATTTTTGAAATGTTATTTTATTTCGTATAATAATACAATTAAGATTATTTGTATTCTTAAAAATAATAGTTTGAACTTATAATAGAGGGGGGATCGATAAAATTTACAATTCAAAATGGAGTTGTATGAAAAAGAAAAAAGGAATTATTCGAGAAAACCATAAGCCTACAATATACACAACACGCAGTGTAATTACACAATTTAAAATATTATAGGCTGATTATCGAGACGAATATCTGATATATTTCTATACAGGGAAAAGGAAAGCAAAGCGGAAACAAGATAGTTACCAGAGCAGCAGCAACCTAGAATTTCATCACTGCTATTATCATCGAGTAGGGTATTTCTATGTCCACATGATATCTTAAGCATTCATTTCCCAAATTGTGACGGACCCACGTGATCCAACGATGTTACGAAAGAGAGATCATATCTAGGCCAAGGGCAGAATAAAACAAGCCAACCTATAATAAGATTTATTTGTTATGTGCTGTTACAAAAGTGAACGAATCAGTCAGTCAGTGTACCTTCCAACACATGCATCATCATATGATACTGATACAGATCGGCTTGTATCTATTTTTGTGGTTGTTCTTTGTAGCTGCTGGCAGAGAATGCTGTGATTTTATTGTCTTTTAACTCTTAACATTCTGATACAACTCCTGCTGCAAGCATCAGAGGGAATCAAACACAAGTATCTCCTACAAGAATGTGAAAATTTGGTCAGCACTTGAATCAGTAGTTTTATTCAAGGTGGTGTCGCTGGTCGAATTACATAATTTTTTGATAATTCAAAAAACCAACATCATTGATCATCAATCTAAATTGCATATCCGAGTATTCTAAGATCTCTCTATAACTGAATCTGGACTGAGGTAAGGTGAAATATAAAATCTACCTTTGCTCCTGGAGAAAGACTAATCCGAGCATCTCGTTCGAAGTGTAATTCTGAACTATTTCGTGTGAACCTCCATATTGTCGATATAAAAAATAGGTACATGAGCAATCTTGGGCCAATCTTCACCTTGACTGTTACTGCAGCGCTCATTTAACTTCGGAGAATCTCTGATCATCAAAGATTCAAGCGTTGATGGCAGTCTCCCATCAGGCAAACATGATAGCTCCGGGCAGTAGCTTATTTCCATATGCATTAGAGATTTCAAATTCGAGAGACTAGGAAGACAGTTGATTTTCGGACAAGACTCAATAGTGAGATTCATGAGACAGGGAAAGTCTCCTATTCTTATTTCTGTCGTCCATATTTCCAATTCGGGCATGGAATCGAGTGTCAGCTTGTCGAGCGCTGGAAACGAGGGTTGATGCTGATTAATACCTTTTCCCCCACAAAAGAGTTTGTTGACATCTTTCACCTCATCCATTCCAATGATATTGAGGAATTTTAGAGATGGCAATTGTCCAAGAAACGGAAGGCTGGTGCAGTATCTACACTTGTGGAGGGTAATACTAACCATTTCACTAAAAGATGGATTGCCTATCCAACTAGGAAGTTTTCCTCCGCTGTAATAGAGTATTTTTAGCTCCTGGATACCCAACGGTGGCTCGAGACGTGTTAGTATTTCCTCTTCATCTCGATTAATCTCATCTTGTAAATCACTCCACTGCAATTCAATCTTTTTGAGGTCTTGTTTGCTGCAAAGAGAAGCATCTGCAGCCTGCTCAGGGGTTTTAATGTTTTCAAGTTTCAAAATCCGAAGTGATCCACTCAATTTATTCATTTGCTTCAACTCATTTATGGTATAGCCATCTTCTTCGCCAACGAAAAATGCCCTTAAAGTGCGTAACTTGGACAACTTTCCGAGACCTTCCGGCATTGATTGCAACTGGCGAGGGATGTCTAGAATCAAATGACGCAGGTTAATCAACTGTTTCACGCGTTTAGGCAGACGAATGAGGCCTAAACAATTATCAAGTTCTAAAGTCTGCAAATTGCTGAGATTGCATATCGACTCGGGCAACCATCTAATAGGTGTCTCAGACATATCAAGATATCGCAACTCCTTTGAACATTCAATAGAACTTGGCAATTCCACCACATCAGTATGACTTATACTTAAGATCCTCAATGACTTTAGCTCCCGAAACAGATCAAAAGGTAAGTGTGTTGCTTTAAAACCGTAGCAACCATGAATTATGAGAGTCTGTAGACGATTCAAATTTTTTATGATCTGAAAATTGATTTGGCCAATATCCTTAAAGGACAAGGACAAATGTTGAAGTTTGAAGTCCTCGATGTAATTACCATCCAATTCTTTTGAAAACTGAGGTCGTATGAGATGATCTTGAAGGAATGCATCCATCTCTTCACCAACCTTGTATTTTATCCTATCACCATGAGGATCATACCCCGTGGGAACAATGTATCTGCCCTTCAACAATATATCAAAGCACTGAATGCAAGCTTCCTCGATGAATGCATCGTTTCCTGCTGTTGTCCACCCTTGGGCTATCCATAGCGAAACTAGAATGTCCTTAGTGAATTCGAATGTGGTTGGAAATAATGAACAATATCTAATGCAGTCCTTCGTGTATCTGTTATTAAACAATATGTCCATCGATATGTCTAAACTTTTCGCCAGTTTAATTTCCCCCTTTTGCTCTTCCTCAACTTTCATGGAAACACCTTCGCTATAGGTTCTTGGAAGATCTTCCATGCCCTCTTTTGGTGTGGTGAGAGTAAAATCTGTCACAAAAGATGGTACTAAAAAAATTTAAATCGAGCCCATCGTTCATAATTGAAAAAATTAAACTTTAACAGAATGATCTAACACGTGATCTTTCGATTTAAACAATAATCTCCAAGCTTTATTCTGCAACTATAATATATTCAACAGACAACAAATGCCACAAAGCCATATTCAGTTTCAGGAAAGGGAAAGAATCATAAATATTTCTTGCTATAGTTCTGATCATGTTGAACTAGCACTGCATTTTGAAAAGATGGTAAGCCATTGATATTTTTCTTTCGAACATTTTGACATGTAAGATCAATATATAGAACGATTTCATTTGATCTCTAACTGATAATTTGTTATGTTGTGTTACCTGAAGAATGTCTGGGTTCTCAGCCATGAAGTAGTCCTTCCAGATACTAGAAATGCCACACGTTTCAGCATCACCATTTTCATTTCGCTTGCATACCATAACGAGACCTCTGTCAATTAGATCTTTCAAATACTCATCAGCCACCTCTTCGAGACTCTTAGAACCAAGTTGGTCCACCAGTCCCTCATCAATCCAAAGCCTCACGAGTCGAGCGACTGCCAGCTCATAATCTTCCACCAAGAAGATTATCATGTAACGAAAGCATGCTCTCAGGTGAAGTGGCAAGTACTTATAGCCCAAGGACAAAATCTCCTTCAGTTCTTCCGTTGAAGTCACCATTGAGTTCGTAGAACTTGCTATAAGCTGCCAGTCATCTTTATTCCTACTAACTTTGGAGAGGAGACCACCAATCACAACAATTGCTAGGGGAAGTCCTCCACAATTCCCTGAAATATGTTTTGCATCATACTTAAGCTCTTGTGGGCATTTTTCTTCGCCAAACACCTTCATACAAAAAAGAGTCCAGCTATAGTTGGGCGTAAGAAGCCTCATGCGATGAGTCCTGCACAACTGGTCTTCAAAATCCATCTCCGTTAGCCTAGTCGTCAAAATGATTCGGCTCCTTGTGTAGTCATCAGGAAATGATGTTTTGATATCATCCCAGAGCTGGATATCCCACACATCATCCAACACAATGAGGTACCTCATACCCTTCAAACTTCTGTGTAGAATACCTGTTAATTGTTCAATGCTCTTGTCATCCAGTACTTCATCTTCCTTGGGTCTTATGGAATCTAGAATGCCCCTGATCACTGTTTGCACATTATTTGTTCGAGATACAGACGGTGATGCCCAAACATGAATTTTGAACTTGTAATCAGTAGCTGCCGGCTCAAACAAAATTCTCGCGAGAGTAGTCTTGCCGATCCCAGCCATCCCGACAATGTTCAAGACTTGGAGTCGATCATGAGTTGAATCAGTCAGCCAATTCTTAATTTGTGAAAACTGTTCATAGAATCCAACTATAGAACTTTCGTGAGTCGATGCCTCAACAACCAAAGGAGGCTTTGGCGCCTTGTTCGTTTCTCCAGTGGATTCATCGGTCGGTGGATTAAGCCATCCCTTCATTTTGAAGGCGCCTCGTAAAATCTAATACAACGAGTATATTATCTTTCTCAATCCTATATTATCTGTACAAATGTTTTTTCAATTTAATTGTTACAAACATAATAATTCATTTCAATTGTTGTTTTTTTTTTATAAAAAAAAACATAATATATTACCTTTACTGGCACCATATTCAGAGACGTTTGAGGAGAAGCAGCCAGATCTAGAGAAAGGCTATGACCCCTGTGGTTCGTAGACTTTCTTGAATCATGTAATCCAGAATGAATAATCAGGGAATTCGATTTGTTTGCTTCTACTGCCAGTCCTTGCAAGGATTTTGCCTTTTTTATAAGTTTCACAAGATTTACAGTATCAGAAAAATTCAATAATCTTTGAAGACAGGTGGTAGCATTATTAGTGGCAAGCAATGAAGATCTCAAATTAAGCATCATGGAAACCGCAAAAGCAGAAATGAATCCCCCCCTTGACGAGCAGAGGACTCCAGAATAAGATTCTTCATTAGAGTCAGTCGCTTTAATAAACTTAGCATTTTCATGGGAAAAAATTTCGTCCCAGATGACCAGAAGGTCTTCCAGATAAAATTCGCGTCCAAATAGCACTCGTAGCCAGCGGAGAGCAAAATATTGGGGTTCAACCCCTAATTCAATAAGATGGCTATGAAGAGATGAATCGACAACGGAAAGTAAATGATATAGCGAACCAGAAGCTTCAATCACCGGTGGAATTCCGGTATTGGCACGGCTAAAAGTTAAAGGAGAGAAAAACTCAGCCATGGCAACGACACCTCCAGCACCATTCATTAAGGCATCAAACATAGAATAAGCGTCGTGTTCCATAAATTTATCTGATATTACGATTCCAAGGTCACCTTCTGCTCCATAGGCATCGGTTAATAACACAATGGTTTGTATCTCTGGATCACGTTCACTGGGACTACCAGATTTTCCAGAATTCTTTTCGAACCCGTTCCAATTTTCGGAGGATTCAGAGAATTTCTTAAAATCAAACTTATAAGTCAAGTCATTTTCATGAAATGAAAAGCTATCAAATTTATCAGCAAAGTGATCTTCATGAGCTTTTCTCACTTCCGAGAGGCGTTCGACATCAACATGAAGAACATACAAAAGTGGAGCCAATAGTTCGTGCATCCCTGTAGAAACAAAATGGAGAAAATTGTTAGAGATGAAAAATAGTTAAACTTTAGAACTTTAAGAAGACAACCTATAGAGAATTGAGAGCTTTTGAGAAAAAGTTGATCAATTTGATTGGGATCAAACCGGAACAAAAAAACATGCAAATAATTCTACCTTGTCTGTAACCATACTCTGGATGTCTAAGGCACCAAAGCAACAGCATTCGCCTCAACATGCCTTGGCATTCACTACTCTGGAAATAGCTGCCTCTTTCTGGATACAACCGTGCCAAATCCTGATCAATCATTCTCTCCAATTCCGCATTCTTGAAAAAGCGACCCCACATGCTGTCTGCAGTACCAATAACATAGCTTAAATGCTTAACATACAGCAATTTGAGTTTCTGACAAAGAAAATAGGCCTCTCAGCAATCACTCTATGAGGTTCTTGACAAGAGAACTGGTAAATCGGGTAAGAAACTCTGTATCAAATTACACACACATGATATATCAGAAGCTGGTATATGTCAAAAGATTGAGTAGCAATAAGTCAATAACAGACATCGGCAGGGATTTGTGAAAGGGGGTAGTCAAAAATCTATAGTTTTTCTTGAAATAAAATGAAATCAGACCTGGGTTTTGCGAAAGGGGATTGTCCATGACAAGATCGGGAGAATTGCTTCCATCTTTTGGGACATGGGTATCAACCAGAAGTTGTCTCCTTAAAGCAGCGTACCTAAATAATAAATCAAATCTGAGAATTCGTTTTATAAACTGTCCACTTTTTAATGTGTACAGAAAAACATACACGAATGAAACAAAAAGCAGAAACAAGCTGGAAAGCAACGCAGAACCTTAAACTTGCCAAAACTACATCGGGTCAAATACAAGAAAACAAACAAAAGAATCACCTTCTACGAGAATTGGCCGTAACCCGGCGAAGGTCATCGATGGATGAAGAAGGAGAAGATGGTAAAATCCCCAAATCTACGCGCCATTGGACCCCTCGGAGGTCTACAAACCGACGTGAACCTCCGGAACCCGACACCGTTTCCGGTATCTCCACCGGGACCTGTGTCATGTGTAGTTTCTCTTCTCTCCTTTTTCTAGTTCTTTCTTTCTTTTTTCTTCTTTTTCACCACAACTTAGCTGAATCTCTCAAGTACCCACGTAAACAAAACCAATCAAAATCATTATCATTTCCACATACCCCAAAATACTAGAAACTGAAGAGAATCTTGCGTCCGAAAGGTAAGAAAAATCAATCAATTCGCTCGGAAGCCGAGAATTTATTCAAAAATTTGAAGAATCTTCAAAGACCCAGTTGTAGGGGGCACGGATCGACCAACACAGCACATGGTTCTTTGCACCAAACGGCGCCGTTTCCTTATTTTTCTTTTTCTTTTTTTTTTTTTCAATTCGTTTTTGGCCTTTCGTTTCAACGCCAAGTTTCCTTCTTTTTCTTTTTTTTCTTTTTTTTTTCAATTTGTTTTGCACAACTGTGGGTTAAATTTATTTAATTTGAAGCAATATTAATTTAAATAATGCCTATAAAATTAAATATTATTATTAATATAATATTATTTTTAACAATTTCTTCATATCATATTTTCGAATTCAATGAGTACCGTGAAGTTTTTTTGTCAATGAATAAAATTTAAACAATATATTTTTAACATGATAATTGATAATGTTTGAATTAAAATTTATAATATTTTCATCATGAAAATATAACATAAAATAAAATTTAGCACTACATTTAAATATAAGTATTTGCACACTTTAAAATAAGTTATTATGTATTTTTTTGTATGTAGGGTGGAATGACCCCGAGAATCCACTAGATCATGCTGGATCACAGATATTGATTCCTGTTCGATTTAGTGGCGTGGCGCAACGAGATGAAACTAAGCTCTCGGTTTTGGATACGATGGCCCTAGATACAGGCCCGGACCATTCTCTGTTAAAATCTCTCGAATTTATTGAAAATATTGATATGGGCGCCGTGCAGGATCCTTCTATGGATATCCCTATCAAGAGAGGTCGTGGGAGACCCCCGAAAAGAAACAAATCCGTGCCGGCAAAATCGAGAGGTAACTCTTTAAATATCCAGGAAGGTAACACCGTTATTTCTTTATGAATTGTCTAATTTGAAATATTAGAGGTGCTAGTAATAAATCAGATCAACGGAGGATTAAGCTCTTGAAGCAAATTAATAAACTCTTGTTCATGGGGTATCTTGGAGCCGATGCGTCAAGTTCGGATGGTCCGAAGGCAGTTCGGATGCTCTGATCGTGTTGCCGACAGTCGTCATGGATGACATCATTTTGGCTGACGTAAGCAGTGACGCATTTTGGGTTCGGACGCTCCAAAGCCCAGTTCGGACGTTCCGATCGTGTTCGGACGCTCCGAAGTCCATTTCGAACGCTCCGAACTCCGTCTATAAATAGGAGGGCCGAGATTCAGATTTAGACGCACCAATCACCTCTTCTCTCTCGTTTCTTCAGCCTTCTAACTCAGATCTAGGGCGTTCTAGGCGTCCTATCGGGAATCCGGAAGTGGCATAGCAGTCCAGGCGTTGTAGTGAAGCTGCGGCCTAGTTTTGAGGCATTTGACAGCAAAGGGCTAACGACGGACGAAGATATAACTTTTTCTTCCTAAAAATATTTAGGAGTATGCTTTAGCTTAGTTAAGGCTTTTAGGGCACTATAATGATATTAGTATCATTTGGCAGTGTAGTGCGGATTTTAGGCGTGGACCTAGAGCTGGTAGTATTTGCCTAGTATTTGAGGTACGAAAGTACTGTTCGAGATATCCTGACTGAGTATGCATGTATTATGTAACTGCATGATTTATATGCCATGATTTTATGCTGCATGCATTTGCATCTTGCTGTTATCTCCTTCGAGATGTCTATTAGTAGGGTTGTACCATATCCTATTAGTGGATGGACTTCCATCAATTTGGATCCGGCGTATCCATATTTACTCGGTATGTGAGCCACCTCCTGAAGCGACGGCACAACGTGCTACATACCAGGGCCCGGTCTGTCTTTGTATCAGATTCTTGACCTCTAGTCAGTAGGCGATTCACTTGAATTCATGTATGCTCATTCGTGCTGAGTGTTTTATGCTCACGTCTCGTATTCTGTGTTTCTGAACACCCTATTTCATGGGGCAGGTTTGCGATTGGACGAGACGGGTGGATCCAAGAGGGGCTAGGCAGTGGTTGACCAGTTAGAGCTTCGTCTAGGTTTATTTTATGTTGTTATTGGATTGATACAACGTTCGATTTGGTTGTATTATATTTGGGTATTTACAAATTTCTTTTCTTGGGATTGTACTTTTGTTTATGGTTTCCGCAGTTTAGTTCTGATATCTATTTAATTAAGTTAATTGCATGCCTAAGTTCTGTTAGTAGGTGATCCAGGTAAGGGTCACTACATTTATGGTATCAGAGTATGAAAAGTATTTTTGGAATTTAGATTATGCATAAGTTAACCGCGAGGTAATTTTTGTAGATGGAAGATAGGGATGATCAGAGTTCTCACGGCAGTATTGGTGGACGTTGGGGCGATACCGACTGGGAGCGTCGTCAGGAACGCCATCATCGTCGTCGTGATGAGGACCGTTTCAGTGTGCGCCGATTCTTGCAGATGGGTCCTAAGACCCTGGTTGGAGGCGAGTCTCCGGAGGATGCGGAGAACTGGTTAGACCACATGGAGATGACCTTTCAGACATTGCACTGCACCGAGGAGCAAAAGATGGAAACACTGGGTTATCTTCTGGATGGACGTGCCCGTAGGTGGTGGAGGTTTACTTCTGCACCCTTTATTTCGGTGAGAGAAGTGGCCACCTGGGTCTAGTTTCGCACAGCTTTTCAGAAGCTGTATTGTAGCGACCCTTACCCGGATCACCTACTAAACAGAACTTAGGCATGCAATTAACTTAATTAAACATATATAAAAATTAAACTGCGGAAACCATTAAAATAATACAATCCCAAGGAAAGGAATCTGTCAATATCCAAAATATTATACAACCAGATCGAATAGCTGTATCAACCCAAAACAACAGAAATAAAACCTAGACGAAGCTCCAGCTGGTCAACCACTGACTAGCCCCTCTTGGATCCACCTGCCTCGTCCAATCGCAAACCTGCCCCATGGAATAGGGTGTCCAGAAACAGAGTACGAGACGTGAGCATAAAATGCTCAGTACGAGAGTATGAGTGTACATGCATGCAAAGTGAACTCCCTATAACTCGATGTCAAAAATCATAGAACAAAAGACAGACCGGGTGTAACGTCCCAATTTCTCAATCGAAACGTTACTCAAACATACTTACTTAAAGATTTGGTAAAAATAAAAACTTTGCGGAAGCATCATCTTATTTATTAAAATAGCGTATAAAATGTACACAAAATAAAATAGCATCTAAAAATATTTGCCAAAACATGGCCATCAACTAAAAAAAAAAATTTAAACTTGTTTGCCTCTCATCAAATAAAAAGGTTTAAAACATATTCCATTCTAAAGCATTCACACTCATGCATTGCCCGTTGGACCGACCTCTGCCTCTTCTTCATGTCCGCCCACAAAATCATCAATAAAAGCATCCACATCATCATTACCTGCACCATTCAAGTATAGTGAGTCGAAAGACTCAACAAGAGCATGCAGAAAAGGATTTTCTAACTTTAAAAGGAAACATTAACTTAAACTCCCATTCAATAAACATAAATTTAATATAGCCATATCATAAAAATATTTGGGGAGATGAAGTATGAGTAGTGTGGTAATCTTCATAACGAGCCATTCATAGTTTTCTGTTGATCAGACAAGCATATGGCATTAAGGCCGCAACTTTCATTCTTTGGATAGCCGCTTCGAAGCTCAACCCGAAGTGCATACCCCGTATAATCATCCCGTGATCCATGTTAGGATAGCCGCTTCGGAGCTCATCCCGAAGTGCATACCCCATATAATCACCACAAGACGCATAAATCATCAAAATATTTTCAATGCATCATATCATTCATCTTATCATGTCATTTTCATAAATCTCGTACATGCTCATAAAGTTTCTCGTGATGCTATATGCTTAAAATCCGTCAAAACATTTCATGAGAAGTTAACTTTCATGAGAAAATCACATATTCATGCAATACATAACCTGACTGATCCACGCGAGGCATTCCATCCGTTTCGGACCTTGAAAACTTTAAAATTCTTCATGAACATTCTTAAAAATAATTAAAATACATTAAAGTATAAAAATTATGATTTTTAGGACTCAAAAACTCATAAAATGGGGTGGGAATTTCGAACTTGCGGTGCGGGCGCGCGCTCAACCAGCGCGGGCGCGCCGTCCGCTTGCAAAGTAGGCGCGGGCGTGCTGCGTAATAGCGCGGGTGCGCTGCGTAACAGCGCGGGCGCGCCTCCTGCTCGCAGATTTACGCGACGCAGGCGCGGGCGCACTTCCTAGCAGCGCGGGCGCGCCTCCTGTTCGCTGATGAACGCGACGCAGGCGCGGGCGCACTGCCAGGCAGCGCGGGCGCCCCGTCGCGTCTCCCTTTTCCGAAAACTGATCTTTTCCGCATTTTCTCAAAATCCACAATGCTTTGGGACTATTTTTCCATCAAAATATCATTCTACAACATCATAAACTCAAAATAAATTATACCAATGCATCAAACATTTCAAAGATTTTGAATCAAAACCTTCAAAACTACTTTTACCCAAAAATCTAATTTATTGCCTTCAAATCTTTCAAAACTCGATAAACATGAACCGAACACCTCAGGAATGCTTCACGTATCACAATCAAGCAACATACTCATAGAATTTTTCAATAAAATATTCATGGATCATCAATCAAACACCTAGGGTTTTACCTTGAAAATAACTATATTCTTGAATGGGTTTAAAAACAGTAAAAACTTGCCTGGATTGGTTCGATTGAAAATAACCTGAGCGGTAGGACGATCTAGCCTCGAGCCTCTGAAGAACCCTAGCCTTGATGCAGCGTTTGAGAGGGATTTTGAGGAAGAAAAGTGAGCGTTCAAATGAGAGTTCAGAATAAAATTTCTGAACGCTTTTCTTTTGTGACTAATGGGCTCCAATACGGCCCATTAGTTACATTTAAAAATCCTTTAAAATTTTACTCCCCCACTTAATAAAATACACTGCATCCCTTTAAACTTAATTTAACATATTTTTTTTAACTCAATTCAAGGCTAGATTCGTACCTACGACCCAAAATTAATACCAATCTGAAAACTTTAAAAAAATAACATAGCAGTCACATAATTCCAGGCATCCAATAATTCACATAATTCCACATAACAATTAAATATTTTAAATAACATGCATTAAATCATATAATTAAATCAATTAATCGTGATTAAGCTAGTGGACTTTTTGGACCTTACAACTCCACCCTCCTTAAAAGAATTTCGTCCTCGAAATTCGACTTACCAAACAGTTCAGGATAGCGTGCTCGCATATCTTGTTCTGTTTCCCAAATAGCTTCTTCAACCAACTGGTTGCTCCATAATACTTTCACCATTGGAATCTCTCTGTTTCTCAACCTACGAACTTGTCTGTCCAAGATTTGAACAGGCATCTTTCGTAGGACAAGTCTGACGTCCATTTCACTGGCTCATGGCGGATAACATGAGAAGGATTTGCCACATACTTCCTTAGCATAGAGATATGGAAGACATTGTGGACACCCCCCAAGTTGGGTGGTAGTGCAACTCGGTAAGCTCGAGCCCCAATTTTTTCTAGGATCTCAAAAGGTCCTATATATCTTGGACTCAATTTACCCTTTTTTCCAAATCTCATAACACCTTTCCATGGTGACACCTTTAAAAATACATGGTCACCTACTTCAAACTCCAAATCTCTACGTCGCTGGTCGGCGTAACTTTTCTGTCGACTTTGAGCTGTCAACATTCTGTCTCTAATATTAGCTATTACATCCACCGTTTGAGTCACTATATCTGGTCCCAAAACAGCTCTCTCTCCAACTTCATCCCAGTGCAAGGGAGTTCTACACCTTCTCCATACAATGCCTCATAAGGAGCCATGCCAATAGTTGCTTGATAACTATTGTTGTAAGTAAACTCCACTAAAGGTAATTTCGATTCCCAATTCCCTCCAAAGTCGATCATACAAGCTCTCAACATGTCTTCGAGTATTTGGATCACTCGTTCTGACTGACCATCTGTCTGAGGGTGGAAATCTGTACTGAAAGCTAGCTTTGTTCCCAATCCTCTATGTAAACTTCCCCAAAAGTTCGAAGTGAACTTAGGATCCCTGTTAGATACTATCCTCGCTGGAACTCCATGCAATCTGACAATTTCTCGAATGTACATCTCTGCATACTGATTCATCGAGAAGTTATTCCTGACTGGAATAAAATGAGCTGACTTAGTTAACCTGTCAACTATCACCCAAATCGGGTTCATCCTTCGCGGTGAGACTGGCAATCCTACTACGAAATCCATAGTGACATCTTCCCACTTCCATGTGGGTATTGACAAGGGTTTTAGGAATCCCGCTGGCCTTTGATGCTCAATTTTTACCTGTTGACAAGTCAAACATTCACTCACAAATTCTACGATATCCTTCTTCATACCTGGCCACCAATATAAGGATTGCAGATCCTTATACATTTTCGTACTTCCTGGATGAATGAAATATGGAACAGTATGGGCTTCAGTCATCACTTACACTCTCAATGAGTCTACTGCTGGCACCCACATTCTACCTCGGTGATGAACAATTCCATCTTTGACAGTGTACAATGTACCACCCTTGGCTTCATCTCTGTTCCTCCACAACGTCAACTGTTCATCAGAAGCTTGGCCTACTCTGATTCTCTCAAGCAAACTAGGTACTACTGTTAAAGCTGCTAGAGTGCATACCTCCATTGGTTCAAATACCTCCAAATATACGTGCAAATTCAGCAGTCAACTCCTGCTGCACTGTCAATTGGTTCAATGTTGCAGACTTGCGACTCAAGGCATCTGCTACAACATTAGCCTTACCAGGATGGTAGCTAATGTCACAGTCGTAGTCCTTCACTAATTCCAGCCATCTCCTCTGCCTCATATTCAACTCCTTCTGAGTGAAGAAATATTTTAGGCTTTTGTGATCAGTGAAAATCTGACACCTTTCGCCTTACAAGTAGTGTCTCCATAGCTTCAAAGCAAAAACAACTGGCGCCAACTCAAGATCATGAGTCGGGTAATTCCTCTCATGGACCTTCAGCTGTCGAGATGCATACGCTATTACTTTATCATCCTGCATCAACACAGCTCCTAATCCACTCTTAGAAGAATCGGTATAAACCACAAAGCGACCCGTGCCTTCGGGAATTGCTAGCACTGGCGCTGAAATCAGTCTTTCCTTCAATTCTGTAAAACTCTTCTCATATTGTTCTGACCACACAAACTTCACACCTTTTCGAGTTAAGGAAGTTAGTGGTAGGGCTATCTTGGAGAAGTCTTGAATAAATCTCCTGTAGTAACCTGCTAAACCCAAGAAACTTCGTATTTCTGTAGCATTCTTTGGGGCAGCCCAATTACGAACCGCTTCCACCTTCGACGGATCCACCTCAATCCCCTTAGCTGAAACTATATAACCCAAAAATGAAATCTGCTCCAGCCAGAATTCACACTTACTGTACTTAGCATACAGTTGCTTTTCTTTCAAAATTTGCAACACCGTAGCCAAGTGCTGACGATGCTCCTCCCTACTGCGAGAATATATCAATATGTCATCTATGAAGACTATGACAAACTGATCCAAGAAAGGTTGAAACACCCTGTTCATCAAATCCATGAACACAGCTGGTGCATTGGTCAACCCAAACGGCATTACCAAGAACTCATAGTGGCCATAGCGAGTCCTGAATGCTGTCTTCTGCACATCTCCATCCTTTACCTTTAGCTGATGGTAACCTGATCGCAGATCAATTTTTGAGAACACCTTTGCCCCTTGCAATTGGTCGAACAAGTCGTCTATTCTGGGCAAAGGATATTTGTTCTTCACTGTAACACGGTTCAGTTCTCTGTAGTCAATGCACAATCTCATTGACCCATATTTCTTCTTGACGAACAACATCGGTGCACCCCAAGGCGATACACTCAGTCTGATGAACCCCTTATCCAGTAATTCCTGCAACTGATCCTTCAATTCTTTCATCTCGGTCGGTGCCAATCTGTACGGTGCCTTAGAAGCTGGCTTAGTTTTAGGCAACAATTCTATCCCAAATTCGACTTTCCTGACTGGAGGCAATCCCGCAACATCATCGGGAAAAACTTCTGGAAAGTCCTTCACTACTTCCACCTCCACAAGTTTCGGTCGCTGTACCTCCAGATCACCAATTAGACTCGCAAGAAAGCCTGTACACCCATTACTCAATAATTGTCAGACTGTTCCTATAGAAATCATACTTGGTGCGCTCTTCTTAGAGGTTGTGTGGAACGCAAACGGTTTCCCGTTCTGATCCTTCAATGAGACAGTTTTCCGTTTGCAGTCAATAATAGCCTCATGCCGAGACAACCAGTCCATCCCAAAAATCGCATCAAAATCCACCATTTTCAAAACAATAAAATCTGCACACAAAACTAGACTCTGCATCTGAACTTTGCAATTTCTTACCACACTACTACTTTCCAGTTCTTCTCTTGAGGGTAACGACACACAAAATTTCGAAATAGATTCATCCGGCAAGACCCCCAATTTTATCATAAAATTTACAGATATAAAAGAGTGCGTAGCTCCTGAATCAATCAACACAAAAGCAGGTAAACCAGTGACACGGATCATACCTATGACAATTGCAGAATCTGGGTCAACCTGATCGTGAGTCATAGCAAACACTCTTCCCCTGATAGGATCCTTTAACTGTGGGCAATCCTTGGCGAAATGCCCTGGCTTCTTGCAAAGAAAGCAAGTATTGGTCCCAAGCATGCATTGACCTGAGTGTGGCTTCTAACACTTTTGACAGATAGGTGCATTCGCCGGCCTTGGAGCATTGACGTTCGGCTGATTCTGTCCCTGAGGTCGCGCCTGATTGGGGTTTTGGCGCTGCTGCTGCTGCGGTCTCCTCTGAGCTGGGGCTTGGTACGGCCTCTTCTGACTAGACCCTTGTTGTTCTCTCCCTTGGTAACTGGCTCTTTTCGCTTGCGATTATTTGATAATATCATTCCCATCTTTCTCTGATAACATAGCCTCATCGACTGCTGCTCGGTACGTTTGTGCCCCACTCAATCTGACATCACGACGAATAGTGTCATTCAGTCCCTCCGTGAAATGCTTCAACTCCTCTGCAGCATTACCCGAAATCATGGGCAAAAAATCCCTCCCCCTTTCAAACTTTTTCATATACTCAGCAATGGACATACTCCCTTGGCGGAGCTCCAGGAATTCTCTAGCAAGTCTAGTCCTGGTACTGATAGTGAAATATTTCCCATAGAACACATCTTTGAATCCATTCCAAGTCCACGTAGTCATATCCACAGCAGAACGGGCTCCCTGCCACCAAATTCGCGCATCATCACGAAACATAAAGATGGCACACCTCACACGGTGTGCATCAGTGAGCTGCATGTAGTAAAAAATGATCTCCTCTGAACTCCTGCGGCCCTAGATCCTTAAACTGTTTAAAGATCGAATTAGTCAGTAGTGGTTGATTGTTGTTCCGTCCTCCCGCCTGTGCTTGGATTAACTGTTGAATCTGCTCCCCTTGGGCTCTACTCTGCTCTTGCAATAGAGTCGCCAACCCAACCAAAAACTGGTTATTCTGATTGTCCTCATTGTTCGGATTCCTACGATTAGCCATGATCCTGCTGTCCATACAGTCCACATGCTTAATTACGTTATTTAAACATAACATCCTTATTAACATGCATAAATATTAATCGCAAAAGCTATCATGCATCTTAAACAATCCATAACATAGAACTTACAGAGATGAAGACGAAGCACAGGGTCGTGGCGAGAATGCATGCGTGCAAACAAACCCAGAGCGAACTGCTCTGATACCAAGCTGTAATGTCCCAATTTCTCAATCGAAACGTTACTCAAACATACTTACTTAAAGATTTGGTAAAAATAAAAACTTTGCGGAAGCATCATCTTATTTATTAAAATAGCGTATAAAATGTACACAAAATAAAATAGCATCTAAAAATATTTGCCAAAACATGGCCATCAACTAAAAAAAAAAATTTAAACTTGTTGCCTCTCATCAAATAAAAAAGGTTTAAAACATCTTCCATTCTAAAGCATTCATACTCATGCATTGCCCGTTGGACCGACCTCTGCCTCTTCTTCATGTCCGCCCACAAAATCATCAATAAAAGCATCCACATCATCATTACCTGCACCATTCAAGTATAGTGAGTCGAAAGACTCAACAAGAGCATGCAGAAAAGGATTTTCTAACTTTAAAAGGAAACATTAACTTAAACTCCCATGCAATAAACATAACTTTAATATAGCCATATCATAAAAATATTTGGGGAGATGAAGTATGAGTAGTGTGGTAATCGTCATAACGAGCCATTCATAGTTTCCTGTTGATCAGACAAGCATATGGCATTAAGCCCGCAACTTTCATTCTTTGGATAGCCGCTTCGGAGCTCAACCCGAAGTGCATACCCCGTATAACCATCCCGTGAGCCATGTTTGGATAGCCGCGCCGGAGCTCATTCCGAAGTGCATACCCCATATAATCACCACAAGACGCATAAATCATCAAAATATTTTCCATGCATCATATCATCTCATCTTATTCATAGTCATTTTGCATTAAAATCTTGTACATGCTCATTAAAGTTTCTCAATGTGATGCTACAAACTGCTAAATGACTGTAAAATCCGTCTTCGAAAAAATTTCATGAAGAAGTTAACTTTCATGAGAACAATCAACATATTCATTGGCAAAATTACCATGAACCTCGACTAATCCACGCGAAGGCAGCATTTCCATTACCGGTTTTCGGACCTTTGAAACACTTGAATAATTCTTTCATTATGGAACCATTCTTAAAAATAATTAAAATACATTAAAGTATAAAAATCATGATTTTTAGGACTCAAAAAAACTAATAAAATGGGCGGGTTTGGTGGGATGGAGATAGGGTGGGAGCATTTCGGAAACCTTTGCGGCGTGGGCGTGGGCGGTGGGGCGTATCAAACGCGACCGTTCGCGCCTATGTTCCGTTTCGCAAAGTAGGCGTCGGGGGGCTGGGGGGGCGCGCTGCGTAACAGCGTCGGGGGGGGTGGTGCAAGAGCCTCCTCTTGCTCGCAGATTTACGCGATTGCTAGGCGCGGGCGCGCACTGCCGATAGCAGCCGCGGGCGCAGCCTCCTGTTTAGCTGATGAACGCGACGCAGGCGCGGGCAGCACTGTCAGGCAGCGCGGGCGCCGGGTCGTCGCGTCTCTCATTTTTTCCGAAAACTGATCTTTTGTGCACGCCTTTTCTCAAAATCCAACATGCTTTGGGACGATTTTTCCATCAATATATCATTCTACAACATCAAAAACTCAAAATAAAAATTATACCAATGCATCAAACATTTCAAAGATTTTTGAATCAAAAACCTTTCAAAACTACTTAATATATTTCGCAAAAATCTGATTTATTGTCCACCCCCCCCCCCCTCCTTCAAATCTTTCAAAACTCGATAAACATGAACGCAAGAACCGACTCAGGAATTGCTTCAACGATATCACTAATCAATCAACATATCTCATTTCATAGAATTTTTCAATCAAAAACAATATCGTATGGGATCATCATCCAAACACCTAGGGTTTTACCTTGAAAATTAACTATACATTCTTTGTGATATGGGTTTAAAAACAGTAAAAACTTGCCTGGATTGGTTGAGAATTGGAAATTAAAACTGAGCGGGGTATGATGAGGGATGTGGGCGAACGATGGTCGTGGCATATTGATCAGTATTACGGATCTTTGCTTCGAGAGCCATCAAAGAACCCAAAGCCTTGATGCAGAACGCGTTTTAGAAGAGGGATTTTTGAGGAAGAAAAGTTGAGGCATGATCAATAAGAAGAGTTCAGAATAAAAATTCTGAATGCTTTCTATTTTTGTGACTAATCGGGCACAACACAGGCCCAAAAAGTTACATTTACAAATCCTTATAAAATTTTACTCCCCCACTCAATAAAATACACTGCATCCCCTTTTAGAACTTATATTTAACATATTTTTTTGTTAACTCGATTCCCAAGGCTAGACGCGTACCGCTACGACCGCAAAATTAATACCACAATCTGAAGACTTGATGGTAAAAAATACACATAGCAATGTCACAATAAGTACCCAGGCATGCCAAACTAATATCACGATAAATTCACATTAACAATTAAAATATCTCAAGATAACAATACAGTATACATCATATAATTAAATCAATTAATCGGATTA